>NC_034597.1:90893215-90922727 GCF_900095145.1 Mus pahari
GAACCAAGACTACCAGCCAAGAGATGGCACCACCCACAAGGGGCCCTCCCCCCTTGATCACTAATTGAGAAAATGCCTTACAGCTGGATCTCAGGGAGGCATTTCCCCAACTAAAGCTCCTTTCTCTGGGATAACTCCAGCTGTGTCAAGTTGACACAAAGCTAGCCAGTACAGTGCCTTTTTGCAAAGTGGGAATCTATCAGCAAATGTAGTGTGTGTGTGTGTGTGTGTGTGTGTGTGTGTGTGTGTGTGCTTTTCTTAAATTGAGGTCAACTCTATCAGTAAATGTTATTTTATGAGTGTTTGCTCTGGTGTCTATAAAGCCATTATCAAACAAAGTCAGTTCTATTAATTCAAATAACTGAATATTCTGAACCATGTGTCTGCTGGCATATTAGGGGTCATGTATAACAAACACATAAATTTTGCAATTGCTTTTAAGGACAGCTAACAAGGACTGAGTTAGATAAGGATTTGTAACTGAATGTGAATTAAAATATTAGGCCTGGTGCTAAATGCAGAAAAAAAAAATATGTGGAGACAGCATGGGGCACATTTGTCCCATGTAGGCTTCCTGTCTCTTTTTTAATCTCAGCCCCCCACAATAACTCTCAGCATATCATGTTAATATTATCCCACTACCAAGGGATAATATTAACATAAGTCAAGGAACACTGGGTTATCAAGGCAGACAAAAGTAGTTCTGATCATTCATTCAACCAGACTTAATAATTACTCTGTGCCTACCACAGAGCTAGGTTCTAAATAAATAGTGAGAAGGGGCATGGATTGCCTTGAAGTGTAAAGAACTGAGAGAAAGTATAGGAAGGTAATGATAACAAAGGCTATTGCTAAGTTCTTGTTTAAAAGTTGAGATTTGAAGGACTGGAAAAAATGGCTCAGTAGTTGATGATGCTTCTTATCCAGAGAACCAGAGTTCAATACCCAGCACTTATATCAAATAGGTAGCAACTGCCTGAGACTCCTGTTCAGGAGATTCAACACCCTCTTGTGAGTCTGTAGGCACGTGCATACATCATACACACACACACACACACACACACACACACACACACACACACCTACACTTACAATCTCTCTTCTCTCTCCTTAATACACACACAAACTCACAAAAATACAAATTAAACTAAATATTTAAAAAAAAAATTAGCATTTTGCCCCAGTAGTTACCTCCGTGGGCAAAGGCACTTAGCTTCCAAGGCTAAATTTGATCCCTGGTTTCCACGTGGTGGCAAGAAAGATGCTATAAGTTGTTTTCTGACCTCCACACTCATGCCTTGGCATACATTCACATCCCACCACACACAATTAAATAATAAATGAATACTACCAACTACATTTAAAATAGATATTTTAATTTAAATGTAATGAATAGCCTAAAACTAAAATAAGAGAGTGCATGGCCTGATGATTGAAGTGTTGGAAGAATGGTTGGCTCCAGATGAGGCAGTGATTTTTCTCAGGTTCATACATGGTTTTATGTTGAGGTCTTTGATCCACTTACATGCTTCTGTGCAGTGTTAGATAGGGACTTATATGCATTCTTCTACGTGCAGACATCCAGTTTGACCAGCACCATTTGATGAAGATGCTGTTTTCTAGTGTGTATTTCTAGCTTCTTTATCAAAAATCAGGTGTCCATATGTGTTAGAATTTATGTCTGGGTCTCCAATTCCATTCCATTGATTAATGTTTCTGTTTTTATGCCAATACCATGTGGTCTGTGTTGCTATAGCTCTTTAGTACAACTTGAAACCAGGGAAGGTGATAACCTCCAGTAGTTCTTTTATTGTTTAGGATTGTTTTTACCTACTCTATGTTTTTTGTTTTTATTTTCCATATTGAAACTTATCCTTTCAAGATCTGTAAAGAATTGTGTTGGAATTTTGATGGTGACTACACTGAATTTGTAGATTGCTTTAGGTAGGATGACCATTTTTAACTATGTTAATTCTACCAAATGACAGGTATAGGAGAGAGTTCCATCTCTTCATATCTTCTTCAATTTCTCACCTCAAAGACTTGAAGTTTTTATCATACAAGTCTTTCATTCACTTGGTTAGTGCTACACAGGGATTTTTATATAATTTGAGGCTATTGAGAAAGGTTTTACTTCTCTGATTTCTTTCTCAGTCCGTGGGTCATTTGTATATAGGAGGGCTACTGATTTTGTTTTTTTTAATTAACCTTGATTCCAGACACTTCGCTGAAGGTGTTTATCAGCTGTAGGAGTTCCCTGGTAGAATTTTTAGGGTCACCTGTGTATACCATCACATCATCTATAAATAATGATACTTCGATTTTTCCTGTCCAATTTCTATCTCCTTAATCTCCTTAGGTTGTCTCATTGCTCTAGCTAAAACTTCAAGTAATATGTTGGACAAATGTAAAGAAGATGGACAGTTTGTCTTCTTCCTGATTTTAGTGGAATTGCTTTCGATTTCTGTCTATTTAAGTTGATATTGGATATGGGCTTTTTGTACATTGTCTTTATTATGTTTGGGTATATCCCTTATATCCCTAATCTCATGACACTCTTATCATAAAGAGGTGTTAGATTTTTGTCAGACGCCCTTTCTGCATGTAATAACATGAACATGTTCAGTTTACATGGTGGTTTACACTTACTGAATTTCAGATACTGAGTGATCACTGAATCTCTGGGATGAAGCCTACTTGATCATGGTGGATCATCTTGTTAATGAATTCATGGATTTGCTTTGCATGTATTTTATTGAATATTTTTGCATTTATGTTTATAAGGAAAAATGGTCTGTAATTCTTTTTCTTTGTGAAGTCTTTATGTGGTTTGGGTATCAGCTGGCCTCATAAAATGAATTGGTTGGTGCTCCTTCTATTTCTGTTTTGTGAAATAATTTGAGGAGAATTTGGTGTTAATGTTTCTTTGAGAATCTGGTGGACTTCTACACTAAAATCCTTTAACCCCAGACCTTCTGTGGCTGGGAGACTTTTCATGACTGCTTCTCTTTCAGTAGGTCTACTTAAATTGGTTTTATAATATTGATTTGACTTTGGTTAGTGGTATCTATTGGGAAAATTATTCATAAATTTATAGGCCTTTAAAGTACATCCTGGATTTCCTCAGTGTCTGTTGTAATGCCCCCCTTTCATATCTGATGTTAATTTGGATATTCTTTCTCTGACTTTTAGTTAGTTTGGATAAGGTTCATCTATCTTGTTGATTTTTCTCAAAGAAGCAACTCATTATTTTATTGATTTTTAATATTATTTTCTTTGTTCTAATTTTATTGATTTTAGCCCTCACTTTGATTATTTCTTGTCTTTGTCCTTTTTGGTGTGCTTAATTCTTTTGGCTCTAGAGCTTTAGGTGTGTTGTTAAGTTACCAATATGAATTTTTCACTTTTTTTTTTCATGTAGGGACTATGAATTTTCCTCTTAGCACCACTTTCATTGTGTCCCATTAAGTTTGGGTATGCTGTATATTCATCTTCATTAGTTGGTCCAAAGGTTGTGGGTTATTCTTAAGTTGCCAGCTTTCTTATGCAGCCCAGCAGGACCACCCACCTAAAAAAGTGGGGTTACACACAGTGGACTGGACCTTCCCACAACAATTAATAATCAAGACATTTCTTCACAGACATGCCCTCAGGCCTGTCTGACCTGAAGACTTACTCTTCAGGTCCCTAGGCTATGTTGGCTAGCAAAGGTAACAAAACCCCCATATTTGTTGATCTTTATATAAACTGATATAAAATATTTTATAAATGCAATAAATACAATTAAAATTACAGAAAATTGGGCTGTGGATTTTTTTTCCTTTTCCAGTTTGTTTTATACGACACTTGGTAGTGCTCATTGTACAGACCTTCTATGGCAGTCCTGCCCTCAGTTTTAAGGGCAGAAATAAATGCTGCGCTTGTACGAATGTCTGAGGGGATATTTGATGAAATACGCTATTAGAAACCATCAAAAGCTGAAGGGCTTATGGCTCTAATATAAAGCCAGCTTTATTCCATCTGTAGAAATCTGGTAATACACACAATAAAATATAACAGCCCAATAAAGCCCGTTGTTCTCAACTGTTTTCCTCGGCAGAGTCTTCTGTTTGCAGTGGATTTTTGTTCTAGTCTCTTTGTTTAGAAAAAGCATGCTGGCAATGGGCTATTACACCCTATTGCTTATTATGACAAACCAGGAGAGTGTTCTTCTTCCATTCTTTAGACATTTGTTCTCTCCTGTCCACCCAGGTTCTTCGTCAACTCCAAAGTCCAGCTTGAGTTTTGTCAGGAAACAAATAACTCATCAAAGGTAGGGGCTATGTTTTGAGTCCTCTTTACTTCTTTTTTCATTCCCTCTTTTTTAAAAATTGTGTTTATTCTTTTCTTTCATTTCTTTGTAGACCTGCCTCCCAACTTTGCTGAACAATTTTAAATTGAAAACAGATTGGTTGCAGAATATCTTTTGGCTTCAGACTCCTGCAATGATAAGTTTCTATCCACTGAGCCATCAATTATCCTCTGGGTCACTTTTATTCCCAAGCAACAGTATAATAGTAAAAAGATCAATATCATCATAAACAAATTTAGCACCAGAAAAAAATATTAAAATCTGTCAGCAATCATGTGTGTAATTTAATTAGGCAAGTCGGCCTCAGTACCATCCATGTGGGTGTATTGGCTGGCATTTCTTCAGAAGGCCCATAACTAGCCTTAATTTGAAGTTGCATTTGGAAGGCTGCCTAGAGTAGAAATTATAATTATAGATCCAATGGCAATGGGAATACCATGGAGTTCCAGGATACTCAGAACAAGTGAAAAAGAATTTTGCCCTTTGTTTGCTTGCTTGAGACTTTTGGAGAAACTTGAAACAATAAGAAAATATTTTTATATAAAAAAAGAAGATTAATATTTTCCACCCTATAAAATTAAATTTTAACCAGTGCCAAATGACACCAAAAAGAAAAAAAAGAAAATTTTCAAAAGCTACTTAGTCCTTCTGTTTTAAATACATTATTAAATTATATCATCTATGCAAATTGAAATTGGGTTCTTAAGTTATGATATCAGTAATCTGAAACATCTTCACAACCACTAATTATGCAATCTTATTTTCTTTGCTGTTTCTTAGGCTCACAGTTAGGATGTTTCCCTTTTTATATTTAGTCAATAATTACATGTTGCAACTTAAATTGACTTTTTTCTGGCCTTAACGAAGGCCTGGTTTATAGGATCTCGACAGAAAAAGTTCAAAGCCATTCCAAAGAAATGTAGTCAACCTGTTTCTAGAGATGTGCATGAGAAAATTCATAATGATTTCCCCAAATATTATAAGAAGTACACTTAATAGAAATTTCAATAACTGTCAACCAGGCTAAATAAGAAATTACTATAACCTAATATGTATATTTTATCTCCCTGAAATAAAATGATCTTAAACATTGAAATTGTCCTTGACATCGAATGGTTTTGTCTTTGAGTAAATTATACTTTAAGTGGAATTTAGACTTCAGAAAGGAAAGATCATCTCATCGAGCCAATCTTTAAAGAATGAGAGTTGAGAAGGCAGAAATGTTAAATGTCATTTCCCTCCCAAAGAAACACAATGATCTGGAGTTATTGTAAATATTACTTTTAAATCAATTTTTTTCTCTGCTCCTGTCTTTATTCTTCATGTATCTTTTTCTCTTATTTCTGTTTTATTTTCTTTGTCTTCAATGTCAGTCTATCTGCTATCTCAATATTATTTATAATGGTTGTGTCAGTCAGGGTTTGTATTCCTGCACAAAACATCATTACCAAGAAGCAAGTTGGGAGGAAAGGGTTTATTCAGCTTACACTTCCACATTGATCTTCATCACCAAAGGAAGTCAGGACAGGAACTCACACAGGGCAGGAACTTGGAGGCAGGAGCGCATGCAAAGTCCATAGAGGGGTTCTGCTTACTGGCTTGCTTCCCCTGGCTTGCTCAGCTTGCTTCTTATAAAACCTAGGACTACCAGCCCAGGAATATCGCCATCCACAATGGGCTGGGCCTCCCCACCTTGATCACTAATTGAGAAAAAGCTATACAGCTGGATCTCATGGAGGCATTTCCTCAAGGGAGGCTCCTTTCTCTGTGATAACTCCAGCTTGTGTCAAGTTGACACACAAAACCAGCCAATACAATGGTATTTAAATCAAAGCAATAATTGTCTATACTGTTGTATACTTTAGGTTTTCCAGTTTGATGGAACAACTTCTGAGTATATACCCACAAGTATAGATGGATCTTCAGGTAGAAATATTTCCAGTCTTCTGAGGAACCACCAGTTTGCAATCCCACCAGCAGTGGAGGAATTTCCTTTCCCCCCACAGCCTCACCAGCATGTGCTGTCACTTGAGTTTTTTATCTTAGCCATTCTATTGGTATAAGGTGGAATCCTAGGGTTGTTTTGATTTGCATTACCCTGATGACTAAAGATGTTGAGCATTTTTAAGTGCTTCTTAACCATTAGAGATTCCTCTGTTAAGAATTCTGTTTAAGCTTTGTACCCCATTTTTAAATTCAGTTATTTGGGTTTTTGGAGTCTAACTTCTTGTTTACATCATCTTGCTGGAGAAGAAAAATTAAGCTTTCACACAAAGGAAGAAACAAAATAATCATTTTAAGTACCTGCAATGTGTATTAATGGAAGTAATGGATTTTACCACAACCAGTTTTGCATTTTGGAAACTCAAGAGTTAATCACTGCCTGCTTTACTTCGTTTATAGCTGATTGTTCTGTTGGATACTTTTTGAAGAGCCTATATTTTCCCTCTCCTTTTCAAAGTGTGAAAAGACTTAAGAGTCCTTTTGTAAAGACAATACTAAGGGGAAAAGGAGTTAAATGATTTCAAAATGTGAATCCATTCTAGCTGCCCTTTGACTTTGCCTTTATTTCATTTTTAAATTTTTTTTTAACTTACATTACATTCTGCTCACATTTCCCTTCCTAGTCACCCCCTCCCACAACTCTTCCCCCATCCACCATCTCTTCTTCTTCACTGAGCAGGTGAGGGCTCCCCTGGTTATCCCTGCTCCACATCCTGGCATTTCAAGTTTCTGGGAGACTAGGTGCTTCATGTTTCATTGAGACTAGACAAGGCAGCCCAGCTCTTAGAACCTATCCCAAGTACAGGCAACATCTCTTGAGATATCTCCTGATCTAGCTGTTCAGGACTCACACGAAGGTAAAGTTGCCAAGACATCATGAATCTTGCAGGCAAATGGATGAAACTTGAAAGTATCATCCTGAGTGAGGTAACCCAGTCCCAAAATAGCAAGCATGGTTTGTACTCACTTATAAGTGGATATTAGCCTTAAAGTACAGGTATTATCCTACACTTCACAGACCCAGAGAAGTTAAACAAGAAAGAAGGCCCAAGCAAGGAAGATAGAATCACACTAAGAAAGAGGAATAAAATAGTCATGAGAGATAAGTAGAGGAAGGCAACTGGGAGGGAGGGGCTATGAATGGAATGGAGGATTGAAAATCAGGTGTGAAGAAGGACAGGAGAGATGCCCATAATTGATGGAAATCTGCAACTGATAGAGGCATCTCCAGGATGAGACAGAGACCTGGCATAAAGGAGGAACCCAAGAGTCAATTGGGGGTGACTTTAGCTATGACTCCCTACATTGGGGATATGGAACCTGAACTTCCTGTATAAACACAGGAACCTTAGTGGAGTGATGGAGACACCAACCCAACTACAAAACTTTCAACCCAGAATTTATCCTGTCTACAAGTAATGCAGGCTCAGCAGAAGGAGCAGAAACTGAGGGAATGGCCAAACAATAACTGAACCAACTTGAGACCCATCACATGAGGGAGCACCAATCCCTGACACTATTAATGATTCTGTTATGCTTGCAGACAGGAGCATGTTGTCCTCTGAGAGGCTCCATCCAGCAGCTGACTCAGACAGATGCAGCCACCCCTGCCTAAACAGTGACTGGAGCTTGGGGACTCTCTTGGAAGAATAGGAGAAAGGACTGTGGGTCCTGAAGTGGATAGGAACTCCAAAGCAAGTCTAAGAGTATCAACTAACCTGGACGCTTGGGACTTTGAGAGTCTGAACCACCAACCAAAGAACACACATGGGTTGGGCCTAAGCCTCACTGCTTATATGTTGTGCTTGCTTTTAAATGTGATTCCCTAGTTTGGATAAATAATTATGTCCTCCAGTGTGTAATGACCTTCAATGTGAGATGAGTAAGCCTCCAAGAGGGAATTTCATTACATTTACCGTCTCAATGTATTATATCTATGTTTTTTGTTTGTTTGCTTGGATTAGTTACATAGATGCACATTTATATTTGCTATATTATGGTTCTTTACAAATATTTAACTTGAAACATTGCTAAAACATTTCTTCCTCAAGTTGATGTTATCTCTGTGACATCAACTATCCATCTGTGTATTGACATATTGTGTTAGCTAACATAAAACTCAATGCTTTGTTCATTCTTGTCTTATTTAATTAAATCATAGGAAGTTTGGGTCTCATTGACATTAATAATTTCATGTTCCACTTTTTTTTGTTTTTTTGTTTTTTTTTTTTTTTTTTTTTTTTTGTTTTTTCGAGACAGGGTTTCTCTGTGTAGCCTTCGTTGTCCTGGAACTCACTCTGTAGACCAGGCTAGCCTCGAACTCAGAAATCCGCCTGCCTCTGCCTCTGCTGGGATTAAACATGTTCCACCTTCTTATGAGAATACAGACTGAGGGAGAGTTGACTGATGTATTAGATATTTGTATAATTGCTGTGTCAAAGAACCATGACAAAAGTAATTTGAGGAAAAAGTGTTTATTTCAACACATTTGTTTCAAGGTAGAGCCTATACTGTTAGAATAGTCATGGACTTAGCAGGAGGCAGCTAGTCTTACAACGTGCACACAAAGGAAGCATAATGTGACAAAAGCTAATTCTCAACACACTTATCATTCAGTCTCAAATCCCAACCTATGAGATGGTGCCATCTACAGCTAAAGTGGGACTTTACCCCAGTCAACATAATACAGATACTCCTTCACAGGCTTGTCCAAGCTAACCCAATTCAGACATTCCCTTGTAAGCATGACCAGTGGTTTATCTCCTAAAATGAGTAGCTTAGGTCAAGCTGAGGATCAACACTAAATATCAACGCTGGCTTATGCAAGAAGATGCACCAAGAATGAGGAGAGGCTCACATACAAGAAGTGCCAGTACCTTCGAGTAGGTTTCCACTATCCTTCAGCATCATTCTTTTAAAATGGTTCTTTACTAGAATTACTGTTTATCAATTATTGTTTAATTCACTGGATTCAACATTACCCATTAAAATTATTTTACGGAGTCTTTCATAGCCTATGAAAAGTCTGGAATGAATATTTGGATATATATCTTCTGACAACCTTTAGTTTCACAATAAGATGGTAGCCACCTGAAGTCAGCCCAAGCAGGTGAAACTGACTCTCATTACAATTCTCAGGGTGATATTTTGTAAAGCCACTGGTTAGGATAAGGGTCTATAAATGACTAGAAGACATCGCCATACCTTTCCAGAAGGAGGCATTTGCTTACATCACAGACACCTTTTGTCACAAAGAATAAAATCTAAACTTTCAGATGAATACAAAGGGTAGACTTTGATGTAGTCCAAATTTAAAATTGCCATTTACAGATCTGAGGTGCTGAGCTGTAAGATTTTAGTATATTAGTTCAACAGTATGCATTATGGTTCAGCAGGCATGACCTAGGTACAGGAAAATGCAGGTCTACAGGAACATTAAAAGATAAAGTATGTCATTCTGGGTGAATTTTCCCACAGTAGTGTGTGAGTATGCATGAGTATGTGTGTTTGTGTGTGTTATTGATAACTGAAACCTATGATAAATTTTAACTAAACAAAGATTTCAGAGAATTGAAGTTAATAATGAAATGCCTGTGATCTTTAACATACATACATGTAATATAAAAATAAAATAAATTTTAATAGAAAAAGTTCAGATATGATTTAGGAATAATTGAGTTTGAATATACATACAGACAAATAAATAAATAAATAAATAAATAAATAAATACACATATTTTAAAAATAAGATATATTTTAATAGAAAAAGTTCAGATATGATTTACAAATAATTGAGTTTGAAAGGACACTAGGTAATTCTTGCTGCACCTGTGCATGTCTGTGTCAAAGAACTTTAATAGAAATAATGCTAGCATGCCATTCATGATTCATGGGAAAGTTTGCATATGTTTGTGTCTTTTTAATACCTAATACCTTATTCTAAATTATGAGTACAGATATAATCATTTGTTAAATAAACAATTTCTTTGCTTTTAATGAGTTCAAGGAAGAATAATAATATCAACCAACCAGACCTCCCAGAGCTCCCAGGGACTAAACCACCAACCCAAGAGTACACATGGAGGGACCCAAGGCTCCTTCTGCATATGTAGCAGAGGATTTCTTTATCTGCCATCAATAGGAGGAGAGGCCCTTGGTCCTGTGAAGGTTCAATGCCCCAGTGTAGGGAAATGCCAGGGTGGTGAGGTGGGAGAGGGTAGGTGGGTGGGGGAGCACCCTCAGAGAAGCAGTGGGAGGAGGGATGGGACAGGGGATTTATGGAAAGGAAACCAGGAAAGGGGATAACATTTGAAATGTAAATAAATAAAATATCCAATAAATAAATGCATAAATAAATGCTACTTTTGTCTATTTTTCAAAAATAAGATAACTCACAGGAACTGCTGTTCTCCTTAATTTATGAATATGCACAATATAGTAACATAAAATTAAAGTTCTATATATGGTAACCACAGACATTAAAAAACTCTTTTTAGTGCGTTTATGCCAACGTAGGCATTAAGTTATCTTCCTGTAGTTGATTATTTATTATATCCAATTAGAAACCTAACTTTCAAAGATGACAGAAATATACTCAAAGAGTAGATCTATATAAATCTGAATATACAAAATTTACAATTCATATGAAGCACAATAGAAGAATAAAGTTGCATTCCCAAACCAGTTCCCAGTGAATACAACTTAAGTTTTTCTTTAACTTCCCATATAGTGAGAGAGCATAGAAAAGTTTCATAGTGATCATTTTCCCTCCAGCACTCTCAGAAGTCTATACTGCCAAATACTCTTCTAAGCACCTACAGGCTTGAAACAATTGAAAGAAAGAATCCCAGTGGCTCAGACACAGCCAGGCTGGTGATATCCACGGGGAGGTATCTCTAGCTGAGTACATGTTTGAGGACTCAAAAGGTAGCTGGGGAATAAACTGTCAACAGGAAGCCTGTAATACGCTGTCAGAATGTTGGAAAACCAGGAAGCTTGGTAATATAACAGAGTTGCGGGCATCCTTGTTAATGTCTCTCTGAATGGTCTAAGTCTTAGAGCCCAAAGGTCAAGACTATTGGATACAGCGAAGTGTCCCTTCATCTACCTTTTTGTTCTATTTAGATACCACAGGAGATTGGTGATGGTTGATCTTCTTTACAGAGGTTCCTGACTCAGTTACACATCAGTTCCATACTGGTCCCGCAGATGTACCTGGGGACACTTTACTAGCCATCTGAGCTTTCTTTAGCCCAGTCAGCAAGGCACACAAAACTGCTCAGTACACATGCTATCTCAGAACTACACAGACAATGTGTGCAATCCTTTCTCCTTCTGCCGTGTGGAATCCTCATTCTTAATAAGCATAGCTCCTGCTCATATGAAATTGCCTGGAAGAAAGCTTTGGAGACATGGGAGCTTCAGATGTGTATCTCTGTACCAGCACTATTGCTTTCATTGGCTATTTCTATTTATGTCTTTGCTATTATTTTTGCATGTTTGACAAAATCAAAAGACAGAAGAGACCCGCAACATAGCTCAGCAGGTTAAAGGCACTTGCTGCCAAGTCTGATGACCTGAGCTATATCCCCTAGACCTGTGGGCTGTGACCCTTTTAGAGGTCAAACAACCTTTCCATAGGAGTCACCTACGACCCCTGGAAAACATAGATATTTACATTATGGCTCACAACGGTAGCTAGATTACAGTTATGAAGCAGCAGTGGAAATACTTTTATGGTTGGGGTCACCACAACATGAGAAACTGTGTTAAAGAGTCACAGCGTTAGGAAGGCTAAGAACCACTCTGCTAGACCCACATGACACAAGAAGAGAATTTACTTCCACAAGCTGTCCTCTGAACTCAATAAGTGTGCTGTGGCAAAGATGCACAAGTACATGCACACCCACAAATAAATACATGTAGTTTAAAAATAAAATAAAATTTAAAAGAAAAAGTTCAGATATGATACAGGCAAATAAATAAATACACATAATTTAAAAATAAGATATATTTTTAATAGAAACGGTTTAGATTTGATTTACAAATGATTGATTTTGAAAGGACACTAGGTAAATCTTACAAACCAGCTGAGTTGGGATGCATAAAAAATGGCAGACAGAGGCAGAGGAATGCATGAACGTCTGTAAGCAAAATGAGCGTGGGGTATCAAAGAGAAGACATTTCCATATGGAAAGTCAATGCTCACTTCGTCACATATGTATTACGAACCATATGGTTATAGAATTTGCTAGAAAGTAGCAGATGAGGAAGTGGGGGAAGCTAAGGGTTCTCACAGGCACTGCTGGTGCTCATCTTGAAGTCACTTCCCCTAACAAAACACCATTCAGAAATCCATTTGCATCTTAATCATGAGCTTCAGGCTTAGTTATCCCTAGACACAAGGAGGGAAGAAATGCCAGGTAAAGCCCTTTGTAAGGAAATCCAGGTGGGCGCACTGCTTTTTCCCAGACTGGCACAGACCTGAGTATGTCATGCAACCTGTCCCAGGCTGGTGAAAGTCTAGCCTTGTTCTTATGACACCTTGTATACTTATATGGACTATTCATTTCCCATTCACTGGGATAACCACAAACAGTATCACCATATAATCATTACCATCTGTTGAGTATGCTAAAGGTAACCCCATAGAGTGGGGAAGTTCAAGGCAAACTTCATTTCTGGGTAAGTTACTTCAATTTGAATTAATTATTCCATGTTTTTCAGTAGACTCAATAACTCCTTGGTAACAATGGGTAGAATAGAAAAGAAGTATTCATTACACACACTAAAGGGGGGGGGGGATAGAAAAGAGGACATATGAACTAAAAGCTACTGCTAAACATCTCCTGTCCTCTCTATACCCTGGTCATAAAGGAGAACATGCCTTATAACCTAGTATTCTCCTGCCAGGTGGATATGGTCCTGATGATGGGTTCATCATGAGGAAAGCACGGCTATGGCAGGATCTCTGCACATGCTCATAAACCAGCTGAACATAGGGGTGGGTGCGGGGTGACGTGAGTCTCAGACTCAGCAGTCTCTAGATGCACAAGAAGGATTTATAGCTAACCCTCTGTTTAGCCATCCCAGTAGAGACCCATCACATCAGCTTTCCACTGGTCCCCTGACCTAACATTGGTTTTCTCATACAGATTCACAGGCTCTGTGGACAGAATCTCTTCATACTCTCTCCCACGATCCACACTTCAGTTCTTTTTCCTCCATGTTCTTCTAATTTGCTTACTTTTTCTTAATTTTCAAATAAGTATGGTGCCTTTAACTCACTTTTACACAAACTGTTGCCCCTGCCGCTAAAGCCTTAGCTGAATTATTGATTCCTAATTGCACTCAGTGTCACCTGGTTTTGACTTCAGCTTACTCTTATGTGATATAAATTATTCTGGTAAGTTGTCATGTGCTGTTTGTAGTTGTAGGAATTAGACTCTGGGTGTTAAAACAGCTCCTTTATTCCAGACTCCAGTATGTTTATCTCAGTTGTAGTCTAAGATTCCATGTCATAGGGCAGGCTGGATGTTGGCTTTGAAGCACGGATAAAATAGCAAACAGCTAAGGGTATTCATGCTCTGAAGAATAGCTGGGATCATTCTAATCATTGTGACTATTACTGATCCTGAAGTAGAAAAATGTCTGTGGTAAGAATGAGAAGCTGGCAAACTGTCCTGCTCTTGACAGAAATATTTCATTTAGGAAGTCCGGCCAGAATGTGTCTACTGGGCTTCCTCAGTCATGCCTGCTGGATACTGCAAGCTGATTGGATATTGCTTTGAAATCTGTCTGCCACTTGTTTATTTTGCTTTCATTTGCTTTGTACTTAATAATCTTGCGTATTTAAAAACTTCCTCAACACTACCATGAATCATTCTGCGTACAAGGCATCTCAGTTACCCTACAATAGTGGTTCTCAGCCAATGGGTGGCAATTTCTTCGGTGGTCAAATAACCCTTTCACAGGGGTGGCATTATCAGATATCCTGCATATTAGATATGTATATTATGATTCATAACAGTAGTAAAAAATTACAGTTTTGCAATGAAATAATTGTATGGTTGGGGTCACCACTGAATGAGGAATTGTATTAAAGAGCCACAGCAATAGGAAGGCTGAGAACCACTGGTCTAAAATATCCAATCTGAGATGATCAGGATTTTGTCAATTTCTTCCCTATTTCCTCGGTGCCCAGAAGAGTGTTGGACAAGAGTTAACATTCCAGAAATATTACGAATAAACAAATATATCTTATCTACAGACAAACTATGTGAAACAAAGCTCTAAATCTGTTCAGTGTGTTTTTTAAACCTCTGATCATGAATATCATTTTAGTCTTTTCTTTGTCGAGCGTGTCTATATTTGGGCAGACCAGCGTGGTGTTAAGTTTATTAGGTCCATGGTCCATGGTATGGATCAGGAACTTTAACATTTTCCTTTGCCTTTTACAATCTGAACTGCCTCTAACACATTCAAGATTTAAGAGCTACAAAGGAGGACTAAAGGGACAGGTCAGCAGCTAAGAGCTCTTACTGCTTAACAGAGGAGCCAAGCTTGTTTCCTAGCACCCAGAATGGGCAGCTCACAGCTTCCTGTACTCCAGCTTGAGGGGAATTTACTAACACCCTCTTCTGGCCTCTACAGAAACCTTCACTCAAGTGTATACACACACACACACACACACACACAATGTTTTAAAATAAACCTTCAAATAGTCAAAACAGAGATGTCTGATGTTCACGAAATGTTTTACTCAACTCTAGAACTGTCCCGATGCCTGTACCTTCTGAGCTTGCTTTGCAGTGAACACTGTTTGTCAGGGAATAGTTGTGGTTCCTTAGGAGGACCAACCAGTTGCAGCTAAGGATCTTACTTCATGGGCCATATAATGTAGCAAAGTCTTCTGATGACTACAAACCTCTATCTTTTCATGGAATTTTTATGAAAAGTCATTTGTATCATTCTTCTAGGAAGTTTACTTGGATTCTCTTTTTAACCTTCTTGATTCAGCCTTCATAATAACTGCTTGTAGTAGCTTCACACTTGAGAACTAGCTTCATTGAAGCCAAAAACAAACAGATAGATAGATAGACAGTCAGACAGACAGACAGACAGAACAAAACTAAACCTATTAGAGTGCTCACTGTAAAATGCTACGCAAATTGTGTCTAGGAAAAATGTTAAATGTCACTGATTCTAAAAATCCCTGCAATGCCCTCTCTGTCTCCAAGTTCCACTGCCCTCACATTGGCCTTGGATGCCCTCTGACTCTGAGTTGTGACAAGAATTTCCCTGCACTCCTGCCCAGCACAAAGCACAGATAGGATTCAATATTTTGTGGGGGTAGTGGATATGACATTGAAATCCCCCGGTGGCCAACTCATACCATGCCTGTAAACTAGCTCTATCATGCAAGGTGATTCTGCCTCTCTGTGACTCATTTATGAGCTGCCCACTAGGGATTAAAATGCTCAGCACAATTAAGGCCATTTTAAATAAAAGAATCCATTCTTAAAAGATAGCAGTAACATCTGCTATGGCCAAATTTTTCTTATATGTTTATGCTTGTTCATATATTAGTATATTAAATCAAATTCACAAATGGCAGGCTTGTTTGTCTTTTAAGCTTAACAATACCAAAAAATGCAAAGATTTTGAAGTCTACCCCTAAGGTCATCATTAAATATTATATATGTGTGTATGAACCCACGTACATGGACACTGAATACACAGACAGGAAATGCCCATCTGATTCCTCACCGTGCCTTCGATAGGATAGCTTTAGCAATTTGATACACTACTAATTTTCCTAGACTAATGTACTTATTTGCATATATGCATAAAATACATACCTGGTTGTGATATTAACAAAACTATGTGAAACATATTGCTCTGTAAGATTTTTTTTTCCCCATTAACACCAATTTGTTACCAATACACTTCCTGCACAGTTCAGTCATCTCACTGTGGCTATAGGATTTTTCTTTTCATGAAAGCAGTTAGAGTCAATTAAGCTTTCCAGGAAACGCCATCCCAGCCTCCAGGAGAACCTTTCTAGGGTTTGGTCATATATTTTCTGTGATGATTAGTCTTTTTCAAAAAGATTTGGTGACATTATGTCTTTTCACATGAACTTTCAGCAATGTTGAAAGCTAAGAAGAATCAATCCTCAATTGTCCCACTTAGATGTGTATCACAGGAACAGTAGATATTAACTTAAGGGTGAATTCCAGAGTTAAAGTGTAGCCCTTTCAAGCAGAATCATGGCACAGATGATTCTGCATTTGTCCGCACACAGGTTACAAGTTTGATTGGCATTGCATTTCCCGATATCATCATCTAATCGTTATCTTGAATGTCAGTCATGAGCAACAACAAAGGGAAGCTAACTCATGTCAGGAGAAGCTTTAGAAATCAGCCCGCAGCCCCATTTCTAGACAAGATATCCTAAGAGTTGCCTTTCTTTTCCTACTTCTCAAATACTTTCAGTAATTAACATTTTTATAGCTTTCAAGTGGCACCATTTTTTCTCACTGTCAATATTTAATTCCATAATGCCCATAACCAACCTCATAAGAATGTATATTTTCCCCTCTAGAGCCTCAAGAAAGTGATTAAAATTTCAATGAAATATGTCATGTAAAATATGCATATTTCAAAAATGTGAAACTGTAAAACAAATACTGTATGCAGATACAAGACATTTCCTAAATAGTCTTCTCATTTAAGAATTGTATCTATTACAGTTTCACAGAAAATCAAGAATCAATCCTAAATGGATTCTGTGGAGTAAAATTACAAGTCCTAAATAGTTTTTAATTTTGAATTGAGACTTAATGAAATTTTGAGGTGTCAACCAAAGCACTGGTAAAATTTGCTCATTTTAAATATTTCTTTGTATTCTCTATTATTGATTTCAATAAATGTTTTTTTGGAGATAGAATCTGGTCATTTGTCACCTCACTTTGTGGTATGTATTTCCCTCTGACCTTTGATGTTGCGTCAGGATTGCTATGATGGGTAATTTCTCTGAAATGATTTTTACTGGGGGTAAAAGAGGTGAGTACAAGGCCTTCAGTACGATTTTCCTTCTTGTTCATCTCTCCCTGATAAAATATAAAGATAACAATATAAATATGCCCGATAAGGATTGGAACTTGTCAGTAATTTAGACATTTATTCCAGGCAACTTTTACCATATTTTATTTTCACAAAGAACATATATTTTCAAAATGACAATTTGTGCCATGAGACAGCTAGAACTGGCTACTGCTTCTGCTCCTGCTCCTGCTAACCATCAGCACAAGAAAGGACACTGCAGAAGATCTACGTATGAAACTTTAATCAGAGACCATATGCCGCTCTAGGAAGTTGCCAAAATCATCATACATTTAAGGAGCATATTTATTACCATTTCGCAGGAAATCAAAAACCACTCTGCTTGTTTTCTCAAGAAGGTATTTATTTTTTTTTTTCTATTTTTTTTTTTTATTTTTTATTATTTTCTTTATTTACATTTCAAATGCTATCCCGAAAGATTCCCATACCCCTCCCCCCACCTCTGTTCCCCTACCCACCCACTCCCACTACTTGGCCCAGGCCTTGCCTTGTGCTAGGTCATATGGAGTTTGGGAGACCAAGGAGCCTCTATTCCCACTGTTGGCCGATTAGGTCATCTTCTGCTACAAATGCAGCTAGAAACACAAACCCAGGGGGTACTAGTTAGTTCCTGTTGTTGTTCCACCTACAGGGTTGCAGCCCCCTTCAGGTACTTGGGTACTTTCTCTAGTTCCTGCATTGGGGACCCTGTGTTCCATCCAGTAGCTGGCTGTGATCATCCATTTCGGTGTTTACCAGGCACTGGCGTAGCCTCACAAGAGGCCACAATATCAGGGACCCTTCAGCAGTATCTTGCCGGCATGAGCATGAGCATTAGTATCTAGGTTTGGTGGCTGATGATGGGATGGACTCCGAATGGGGTCCTCTCTGGATAGTCCATCCCTTCATCCCAGCTCCAAACTTTGTCGCTGTACCTATAATTTTTCATGGGAGTTATGTTCCTCATTCTAAGGAGGAATGAAGTATCCACAAATGTTCATCCTTCTTGATTTTCTTCTGTTTTCCATAATGTGTCTTGGATATTCCAAGTTTCTGGGCTAATATCCGCTTATCAGTGAGTACATATCTAGTGACTTCTTTTGTGATTGGGTTACCTCACTAAGGATGATATCCTCCAAATACATCCATTTGCCCAAGAATTTCATAAATTCATTGTTTTTTATGGCTGAGTAGTACTCCATTGTGTAAATGTACCACAGTTTCTGTATCCATTCCTCTATTGAGGGACATCTGGGTTCTTTCCAGCTTCTGGCTATTATAAATAAGGCTGCTATGAACATAGTGGAGCATGTGTCCTTATTACCAGTTGGAAGATCTTCTGGGTATATGCCCAGAAGAGGTATAGCAGGATCCTCCGGTAGTACTATGTCTAATTTTCTGAGGAACCGCCAGACTGATTTCCAGAGTGGTTGAACAAGCTTGCAATCCCACCAGCAATGGAGGAGTGTTCCTATTTCAAGAAGGTATTTAATGAGGAGGCTGAGTGTGTATTAAGATGGTCACAAAGCCTCATGAGAAAGGAAGTCATTAATTCATGAGTAAAAGGAAAGTTAAAATTTAGAAATATAAATATATCCCATGGAGGGGTAGTGGTGAAAAAAATGCATTGGCTGCCTTCTGGTCATCAGAACATTCAGGAATACTGAGACTCAGGGTCACTCCTTCCCTAAAGCTCAGGCAGAAGAGTTTGTAGACCTTCTGTTCTTGTCTGCAGAGTCTCTTACCTCTTATTGTCAGAAAAAATAAAAAAAAAAAAACCTTAATTCTGTATCTTGGGTCTTTTTATGGATGGACTCTTGCTGGGATTAAACTTAAATATTTCAGTAAAACTCTGGAGAGTTTAGTCCCTGGGCTTCAGACTATGAAACACAAGGAGGGATCATGGGTGGGGAATGGATCTGGATCTTATTGGAACACATCTCACTCAAATGCTCATTAGTATGATTTCAAAGGTCATAGGGTCTCTTTTGAGACCCATAATGCATATATTTATCTCAAATTTAGCTGACTCTATTTCCCTTTGAAACTCATTTGGATATCGCAGTTTCCCAACCTTCCCGACACACACACACACACACACACACACACCTAAATTAATGCTTCTAAAGATGACAGCCTTGTCAGAATTATGCTCTTGGATAATAACTTTAACCTGCTTTCATAACTAAACTCAGGAGAGCAGGCCTATTACCTCTCTAGTTTTACTTGCTTGTGTTATAAAAGAAGGAGAATGAGTTGTCAAAGTTGACCAGCACTATCCTAAGGCTTCCTTTCCCATGGGTCATATGTCTGTAGAAGATGATTAATGCGTTTTCAACCTGGTTAGGAAGTTTCGGATAACCAAAGTCCTTGTCGGTTTTATCGGATCATTCATGAAATTGATTTGAATTTGTAAAAGAGTCACTCCATCTTCAAAGACTAATTTAGTTATTTGAGGATGAATTTTATGCAATTTTCAAAATATATTTTCTGCCTCTAGTTTTAATGAGTCTCAGGTTTATACAATCTTAGGTAGTATCCAGCAATATTATTGTCTTTGACTATGGATTTCAGAAAGTTAAGCATCAAATTTTCATTTTTATCATTTGATTTTTAACTTCAGAGTAGTTATAAAATATCTGCCTTAAATTATACTTATATCTTAATCCAAAAATTACCACTGTGCCAAAGCAAAACTATCTCTTAATGTCACTTCATTCTTCAGCTTATAAAAAATTAAAAGGATAGTAAGATACAGCTATGCCTCTGCTAGAATGACAAATTTTAAAATCTCACATTACATATTGGCAAAGATGTGAAAAACATTGGGACTTTTTGGAGATATAAATTGCTAAACTATTGGCAAACAGTTTGACAGTTCTTAAAATATTCAATATATGCCTATCAGATAGCCCAGCAATTTTCTTTGTTAAATATTTACTGAAGAGGAATGAAAGCAATTACTCAATAAAGGTTCATGCATAATCACAAAGCTGTATTTGTAATAGTGCAAACATAAAATAAACAGCAAATGCCAAGCAACGGATAAATGGTTAAATAAATGGGATAAATGATTAAACTTTCACTTTGGCAAATGAATGTGCAGGTAGTGATGTTCAGTGAGTGGAGCTAAACCAAACAAGCAAGTATTGAGAGGCTCCATTTACACATAATCCTAGAAAATATAGTGTAATCTCTATAAGAAGGAAACATACAGGGATCACTTTGGGATAAAGGAGTTGGACAGTCAAGAAAAGCATGTTGGGGTTTGTGATTTAGGAGAAGTTGCAAGGGTAGATATGATATAATATGCAAGTGCTCATGCATGAAATTCCTGAAGAATAAATTAAAAGAAAAATAAGCATAGGCCTGGCTTAATTAGATTTTCTGTCTTCGAGTTTGTATTAGTTACTTTTCCGTGGCTATGATAAACCATCTTGACCTATGAAATTTATAGAAGAAAAAGTATATGTGGGATTATGATTCAAGGAGTATGAGTCCATCATTGTGGGCATGCTTGCAGGCTGCCAGATACAGTGGCTGGAACAAGAATCTGGAAGCTCACCTCTTCAATGGCAGTGGAAAAGACAATGCAAAGAGAGCAAACTGGGAGTTAAGAAATGCCAGTGACTTACTTACTATAAAGTCAGAATTCCTAAACCCCTCCAAATACCACCAGCAACTTGGGATCAAGAGCTCAAGGACCTGACCCTATGGGAGACATTTCTCATTCAAATCATGACACCACACTTCTGGTACCAATTTTTGTTTCAGCTAAGTTTCTGTAGCTGTGATCAAACATCACGACTATAAACAATCTGGGGAGAAAAGGGTTTTAATTTCACCTTAAAACTCCATGGGTTACAACCCACCACTAAGGGATTCTAAGGCAGGAGCTCAAGCAGGCACAGAGGAAGGAACTATGAAGGAAGGTAGCTTACTGACTTGCTACATTCATCTACTGTTCCTATATCCCACAGGACCATCTGTTCTGGAGTGGCAACACCCAGAGTGGGCTGGGCCCTCTCACATCAATCAGAAGTCAAGAAAATGCAACAAAGACATGTTTATACACAACAAAACGATACTCTCTCCTCAGCTGAAGCTCCATCTTTCCAAGTAACTCTAGTTTGTGCCATGTTGACAAAAACTAACCAGCATTCAGTTTCTTCTGAGGTTCAATCAAAAGTCAAACAGGGCTACAGTTAAATCAAAAGTAGCAGGAGCATCTTCTTCCATGCTAGTTAGGTACATGGCTGATGGCAGATGATCTTGCTTTCTTTCCATGGGATTTTTACATGAAATTGCTTCTGTGTCTTGTACACAATTCAACTGAAGGAAAAGAAAAAAAAAGAAAAAAAAGAAAATCATGCCTTTTAATTAATTATTTCGTAAGTGCCATGCCATCATGACAGCCTTCCTGTTGCTCAGAGAACCAACCTTGCTGGCAAATGGGGGTCGGTGGGGGAGAACTACACAACTCGCAGGAATTCCATGTTTGAGTTCCTGCTCTAATTCCTTCCAGTGATGAACAAGGACATGAAGATGTGAATGAAATAAACCTTTTAATTACCTTTTGGTCATGGTGTTTCATCACAGTGACAGTAACCCTTACTAACATACCTTGTTTGCCTAATAAAATGTTATAGGAAAAATTAAATTTAATATATGAAAAGAATCAGAATTTAACGCAATATCTTCAGAACTCTTTGACCTCCAGGGTCATTCTGAAAGTTTTAGAGATTGTGTTGCTATAATTTGAGACAGGAAAAGGTTCATTGCAACTTTAAGATGGGAAGAAATAATAAAAAGGCTCTTTGGTTTCTTATACTAAATATTAATTCAGAGTCATATAAGACATGTAAAGAAACAGTCTAAAAATTATGGTTTTAACAAATCATATCACTATACTGTATGAGTACAGATAAAATGAAATATTAGCCTCAGTTTTAGTTCTTGTACATAATATGAACAATGAAATAATAAAGAATAATACTTCTTTAAAAAGGAGACTAAAAGCCCTTTGTCTCAGTTCCTAGCTTCCATGGGCACTTCCTGGGAACACAACTAGCCAAAATGGCCAGGGGATCAGACATTCAATCTTCACTCTTCATCTTCTCCTTCGATTCCATTCTCCAAGTCTTATGCCCAGATTTGGAGCAGAGCATCTCCAATGACCTCTCCTTCCTCTCTGACCCTATTTCCAAAGGTCTACAAAGATCCTAATTGAAAAACAGCTTTTTTCCCCTGCAATGGACCTTCTTCTCAACACCCCACCTCTTTCTAACCCATCCCCAGTCTTTGGTTTCAGCCTAATACCTAGAAAGAAGTGCCACCCTAGACCCCAGTGGCCAAAACTGGCAGGATCTCAGAAGCATTCTTTACCATGTAACCCACAGCCACACACTCTCTGGAGCACCAGAGAAGGCAAAAGAAACCAAAGAATCAAACACAAATGCACAAAACACAAGTCTAAATATCAACATCTATAATTATAATCATCTCAAATCCAGATGCCTAAATGCCAGTGTAAAACTACAATCAATAACAGCCAGAACATATGTCACTAGAGCCCTACAACAGCAGATCTCAAAAAATGCAATATAGCTGTCCACAAGACAAGAATTTCAAATTAGTTATTATGAATATGTTCAAGGATCTTGAAGAGCTTATGAATAAATAGATCAATGAAATATATGAAAACAAAAACAGTGGAATGATTTGAAGAAAAACATTCAAGACAAGAAAGTTGAAATAGAATCAATAAAATGCAAACATAGAGAGAAAACTAGAAAATTGCAAAAGAAAAATTTAATTCAAACAGGAACTTTAAAGGCAAACCTTACTAACAAAATTCAAGATATGGAAGAAATAATTTCAGGAATTGAAAACAGTTTAGAAGAAGTGGATTCTTTGGTCAAATGAAATGTTAAATATACAAAAACCCAGGCACAAAACATTGAGTAAATCTAGAACACTATGAAAAGACCAAATCTACAAATAATAGAAATAAAAGAACAAGAAGAAACCCAGGTCAAAGGCACAAAAATATTTTCAACTATGTCACAGAAATAAATTTATCTAACTTGAAGAAGGATGTGCCTCTTGACATACAAGAAGCATTAACAACACAAAATAGACCAAAAAAGAAATTCCCCAGACAAATAATAATTAAAACATTAAACATACAGAAGATAGAAAGAAAATTAAACCAAAAACTAATCTAACTACAAGGGAAAAGTCCAAATAATATATGCAAGAAGATCTGTTAGAAAAAACCTGATTTTTCAATAGACACTCTAAAATTAGAAAGCCCTGGGTGGGTATTCTACACACTCTAAAAGACCACAGATGCCAGCCAAGACTACTGTATCCAGGAAACTTTCCAAACACAAGAGATGAAAAATGAAAGGCATTCCATGATTTAAACACACACACACACACACATACACAATTTAAGCAGTATCTATCTCCAAATGCAGCTCCACAAAAGCTATCAGAAGGGAAAATTAAACCTGAAGTAATTACACCCAAGAAAACACAAAGAATAAATAATCTCAGAGCAGCAATTCAAAAGAGGGATTTAATAACACACTTGATAGAAGCTGCTGACCTCCATGGTTAAATTAACGAAAAGCTGGAAGAAGCTGTAGGAGGATCAGCCGTCTCAACTAACCTGGACTCCCAGATCTCTCAGACACTGGTCCACCAACCAGGCAGCATACACCAGCTGATATGAGGCCCCAACACATATACAGCAGAGGATTGCTGAGTCTGGATTCAGTCAGAGAAGATGCATCTAACCCTCAAGAGACTGGAGGCACCAGAGTGTAGGAAGGTCTGGTAGGGTGGGTGGTGGGGAGGTCCTTGTGGAGACAGGGGGATGAGGTATGGGATATGAAACAGTCAGAGAGTAGACAGGGAGAGGGATAAAATCTAGACTGTAAAAAACAATTTAAAAAGAAAAGAAAAACACACACATACCACAACAAAATAACAGGATCAACAAACACTGTGCATTGATAGTTCAGTATAAATTGATACAAAGAAAAAAGACACAGAGTAAACAGATGAGATTTGAAAGCAGTATTCATCCTACTACATCCAAGAAATACATCTTAACAACAAGGATAGATATCACTTCAGAGTGAAAGGATGGATGGAAAATATATATTCGAAGAAAATGCATCTAAGATGCAAGCTGGTAAAGTCACTTTAATATTTGGCAAGAGAGATTTCAAACCAAAACTAGTCAGAAGAGATTGAAAGGATAGCAAGGGACTTTAATACTCTATTCTTGTCTATAGACTGGTTGAGACAAAAGGTGACAGAAATGCTGGAGTTAACTGACATTATAAACTAAGTGGAGCTAAGCAATATTTATAGAATATTTGATCCAAGCACAAAAGACTATAGTTTCTTCAAAGCATCACATGGAACTTTCTCTAAAATTTACCACATACTCAAACACAAAACAATTCTCAACAGATATGTGAAATTTGGAAAAACACTCTGTAGCCTATCTGACCATCACAGATAAAAATTGAATATGAATACCAGCAGAAACAAAGAAAGCTTACAAACTCACGGAAAATAAACAATCCACTATTCTCTGAAAATGGGTTAAGATGTAAAAATTACAAAATTATATATTCTCTATAACTGAATGAAAATTAATATATAATATATCCAAACTTATAGAACACAATGAAGACAGTTAAACAATGTGAGTTCGTAGCATATACAAGACACAAAACCTCTAGCACAACAAGAAGAAATGATACACAAAAAAAAGAAATAAAGGAAAAAAAGCTCTAAAATAAAAAATAGAAACAAACAAACAAACAAATAACTACAAAAACAATACAAAGAATGGATGAAACAAAAAATTAATTCTTTGAGGAAATCAGTAAGATTGGCAAGTCCTTAGGCAAAAGAATAAAGCTGAAAGAATATCCTAATTGCTAACATTAGACACAAAAAAAGTTTATCATAACAACAGCCACCAAGAATATCCAGAGAATCAAAGACCTGTCCTCCACCAGATTAGAAGATCTAAAAGAAATGGATAAATTTCTTGACTCATTTTAAATCAAGAATATTTAACCAACAATTAAATCAAGAATAGACAACAAATTTAAACAGACTTAGTGAAATAGAAGCAGTCATTAAGAGACTCCCAATCCAAAAAAAAAAAAAAAAAAAAAAAAAAGCCGAGACCAGATAGTTTGAGTGCAGAATTGAACCAGAGTTTCAAACAGTTCATCCAAATTCTCCTCAAATTATCCCACAGATGGGGAACAGAAGGACCATTGCTCAGTTCTTTGTATGAGGCCACAGTTACAAAGACCCAAAAGAGGAAGAAAATTATAGATCTTTGTGAAAATAGTTTTAATAATTCATACACACTAGCAAACAAAATCCAAGACCATATCAAAACATCCACCACGACCAAGTAGGATTCATGCCAGAGGTACAGGGATGTGTCTACATATATGTAAATCAATACATGGAATCTACGACATAAACAGCTGAGAGAGAAAGCCCACATGACCATCTCCTTAGTTGCAGAAAAGGCCTTTGACAAAATCCAACACTCCTTTATTATGAAAGCATCAGAGAAGCTAAGCATACAAGGGACATACTTCAACAAAAGGAAGTAAACTCACAAGAAACCCGTAGCAAACAGAAACCTAGAGAAGCTCAAAGCATTTTGACTAAAGTCAGGAACAATAGATGGTGGTCTATTTTCTCCATGCTCATTCAACATAGTACTCGAAGTCTTAGACATCACCAGAGAAATTTCCTCCTGCAGCAAATGGGAACAAACACTGAGCTATACTCCATGCATTGTGCAGAGGGTGCGAGACCTTGGAATACTCACTCATAAAAGGACGTCTCCACAATTCCCTCCCCTCGGGGATCAGGGAAGCATTCACTAGGGGAGATGGAAATACTGTGAGAGCCAGAGGAGATGGTGACATTAAGGAAACAAGCCCTGGAAACACAGCAGGACCTCCAAAGAAGAATCACAGAGACTGGCTTCATGCACAGGCACTGCTCAGGTCTGTACCAGATGGGGGCCCAGCCCTGACAGGAGACATGCACACAGCCCCATCCCTAACACAGAAGTTATGTCCAATTGATGAGCACTTGCAAATGAAAAACCAGTTCTCGCCAAAGGAGTCCCTTTGGGGATATGATGCCTGCACAGCAGTAAAAGGCCAACACAGAATGAACTCAATGGCAGCTCTGAGGTTCTTTGTCTCATAGTGATGGACAGGGAGTTGTTTTTTGTTTTTTTAATCTTATAGGTCCTTAAAGTATACATAATGGCTTCCAGTTTTGTGTGTTTAGGTGATTCTTATGTGTAGGAATATATATGTGTCTGCATCTACGTGATATCTTATGATTGTTTTGTGGCTCTTTTTTTTTTTTCTACTTTTTTGCTTTGTCCTATTCCAAATTGTTTGTTTTTGTTTTATCTTTTAATTTAATTTTAATATTATTCTCAAGATGCCTGTTTGTTTTCTAAGACTCTAAGGGCATGTACTCTGATGGGAGGGGAGAGAGGATGTCAGAGGAGTTGGGAGTGGGGAAACTGTGATCAGAATACATTGAATGAAAAAAAGTCTCTTTTTAATAAAAGAAAGAACCAGACTGAAGAGAATATTAATTTAGGGAAGTGATTTAATCTTTGTATCTCTTGTTCTATATTTCAGTCATGAGCATTTTTCAAAGGTTCTCATGTTTAAAGATAATCATTAAGTTTCTAAAGGAAAACTTTACTTTGCAATTAATTTTGTTATGACAAGGTGCTGTTTTCATAAATATTCACTTAGACATGCTAAAACTGATTGGGAATACAACAAATCACCCAAGTGCTTCATCCAGGAAGGTGGAAGTGGCCCAGAGATTCAACGGGACCTATTGATTTTTCACAGGACCAGCGTTTGGTTCCAAGCACCCAGAAAGCTCACAATAGCCCATAAGGCCAGGGTATCTGATGCTCTCTTCTGGATTTGTTGGCAACTGTACTCATAAGCACATACCATCAAAAGACAGACTGACCTATATATCATTTAAAATAAATTCCCAAACTTCATCCATCACCATACGCAGAATGTCAGTAAATAGACTGTGAACTTCCTGCTGGGGAGGATGTGGAGCAAGGTAAACACTCTTCCATTGCTGGTAAAGGTGAAATTTTGTACCGCCACTGTGGACTGTGGCAGTTACTCACAAATTTACGAATCAGTCAACCTCAAGACCCAGCTACACCACTTTTTGGCATATATCCAAAAAAAAAAAAAAATGCTTTATTCTAACACAAGGACACATCATAAAATCTGCAGACATACGGATGGAACTAGAAACACCCATCCCGAGTCAGGTAACCCAGACCCACAAAGACAAACATTCTATGCAATCACTTGTAAGTGGATCTTAGCTTTTACGTAAAGAATTGTCACGACAAAATCAATCCATAGACTCAGAGACGCTAAGTAACAAAGAGGGTTCAAGTAGGGGAGAAGAGGAAGATGCATGGATCTCCCTAAGAAGGAGAGAGAGAGAGAAGATGTAGTAGGTGGACTGGGATGGGTGGGGATGGGAATTAGGAGTATCCGAAGGGACAGGAAGAGATGGAGGAAGAGGATACTGAGAGAGTTGACTGAGGTTTGGGTCGATATAGAAACCTGGTGCAGTGCAAACTTGCTGGAATCTACAAGGGTGATCCTAGCAAAGACTCCTGGTCCTGGAGGATAAGGACCCTGAACTGGCCATCTTTTATTTCTAGGCAGGTTTTCCAATGGAGGAACTGGGAAACCAACCCAGCCACAGAACCTTCAACACACAATTTGTCCTGCCCGAAAGAAGGAGGAGGAGGAGGAGGAGGAGGAGGAGGTTGTAGTCCCAGTTCTGAGTTAAGACAGTTGTATTTTCTTACTGTCATTCATATCAAATATGTTAGTCATCATTTCTACCCTTTATTTCTTTCAATTGTCTTTTACAAGGGAGATTCTGACTCTAATCCACATGATTTCTAAACCATTTCTAAGAAAAAGCTGAAAAGAGATTGAGCTGAGCTTAGAATAGACCATGTAGGATTCAGGATGTCTCATAGGTGGTTTAGCTCAATGCCTAATAACTTGAGTTCTGGTATGTGGTAAAAGCAGAAATTATATGTACAGGGAACTGAATAATGAGATCATGCCTTCCTGAGTGGATTCAACGTGATATTGGACCCGAAAATGAGGTAAAGAAGCATGAGTCAAGTCTGATGGAGACTTAGGTCATTGTTGATTACATGTAAAGATGGGAGGACAGTAAAACCTTGATAACACTCAGAAACAGGACAGAAAAATACTTTATAAATGTTCTTTTTTGTTGTTTTCAGACTATAAGTAAATGTGGATACATATACAAATATTTCTGAAGCATCAACCCAAGGGGCAATCATCTGCCTGTCTCCATTTCCCATTTACATACTGGTTTCTCATTTTCTTGTTGATTTGTGAAAATTGTTTTATAATCTAGATAACAATACACATGTCAATTCTCAACATTAAACATGACTTTTTGTGGGAGGTGGAGGGATCGGAATCTGGAAGGGAGAGAGGACAGGATGGGAAGGGGAAAAAGGCAGGCAGGATCAGGTACTGGAGGGGACCGGAGAGAGGTACAGGGGTTCAAGAAATCTTAAATAAATAAATAAATAAATAAATAAATAAATAAATAGCAGTGGGGATAAGGAACTGGGGGTAACCACTGGAGGGTCCCAGACACCAGGAAAGCAAGAAGTTCCCAGGACCCAACTGGGAAGATTTTAGTTGAAATGCTTAGAGAAGGGGAGACAGAACTTGTAGAGACTACTTCCAATAGAGAAGCACAGCCCCCAGTGAGGGATAGGGCCATCCACCCATCTTAAAGTTTTTTTTTTTTTTTTTTTTTTTTTTTTTTTTTCAATTTATTTTTTTTTTATTATTATTTTCTTTATTTACATTTCAAATGCTATCCCGAAAGATTCCCATACCCCTCCCCCCACCTCTG
>NC_034597.1:90922738-90932176 GCF_900095145.1 Mus pahari
CCGCTCTTTCCCCGGCAGTGCAGCGGTGCAAAGATGGCTCGCCTTCCGGTTGAGACCTGGGAGACCGCTTCTGGGTAGACCCCAAGCCTTAGTACAGCTCTCGGGCGCACTCCCCTCCTCGGGTGAGGAAAGGCGCTGGATGCCGGGCAGACACCCCGCCTCGGTCGGGGAGGAAAGGTGTTGGGCGCTCCATCTTAAAGTTTTTAACTCAAAAATGTACCTGTCCAAAGGAAAGACAGGGACAAAAAATGGTGCAAGGACTGAAGGGCATCTGGGAACCAGCCACCTGGGGATCCATCCTGTCTACAGACACTAAACACAGGCACTGTTGCTAACGTCAAGAGGCCCTTACTGACAGGAACTTAGTGTGGCCATACCCTGGGAGGTTCTGCCAGCATCTTATCAAGGCAGATGCGGATGCTCCCAGCCAACCCTCAGACTGAGCTCAGTGGACTGGAGGAGCTGAGGGGGATTGCAATCCCACAGGAAGAAAAATATTGGCTGGCATGTTCATTTAGAGCTCCCAGGGACTAGACCATCAACCAAGAGAAGGATCCGCATCTCCAGATACATATATAGCAGAGGATGGCCTTGTCTGACATCAATGGGAGGGGAGGCCCTTGGTCCTGTGGAGGTTTGATGCCCCAGCATAGGGGAATGCTGGAGTGGTGGGGCAGGAGTTGGTGGGCTGAAACCACCCCACGTGGAAAAAGAGGACAGAGAGGTCCGTGAAAGGGATGAAATCCACCATGACAGGCGAAAAGAGAGGCTGCAGGACCAGAAACTTTCCAGGACAGCACCTGAGAAGAGGTCAAAACCACAGAGAAATGAAACCGAGATAATCAGTGAAGTCATGGCTATTGCTGTGCCCAGTGCTCCATCTTCCGATGAAGTCCAATATGACCGAAGGTTCTTCAACCAATCCAAGGATATGGACAGTGGGTTCGCAGGTGGAGAAGATGAAATTTACAATGTTTATGATCAACATAGGCCTGGAGAGGTGGGAAAGATGTGGCTCAGAGTATCTACAGGCCCAGTAAAAATCTGGACAAGGACATGTACCGTGATGACTTCGGAACCAGGATAAAGACCAACAGATTCGTTCCTGAAAAGACATTTTCTGGTTCAGACCATAAACAGGCTGAGAAGGACCAGTTCACTTTGAGCAAGATCCTTTTGGTTTGGACAAGTTTATGGCAGAAGCAAAACAGCACGGCAGTTCTAAAAGATTCTAAGAAAACAGTCACCCCAAGGAACAGGAACGTGAAGGCAAAAAGCAGCGGAAGGAGTAGATAGGCCTCTTGAAACTAGAGCTGGCATACACAGCAGAGGACTTCCTGGTCTAACCTCTGTGAGAGAAGATGCACCTAACCCTCGAGAGACTTGAGACCCCAGAGAGTGGGGAGGCCTTGTGGGGTGTGGTGTGGTGGTGAGGAGTGGGGACATCCTCTTGGAGACAAGGGGAGGAGGAACAGAGATGAGGAACGGTGGGAGGAGGTACAGGAGGGGAATAAAGACTGGACTGTAAAAAACAAGATTAAAGATAAGAAAAAGCAAAATAGACAACAGCAAAAACCATTCACACAAGCTCTAAATAATTAAAATAAATTTTTAATTGAAACTTAAACTTGGGGAATTGGGTTTTATTTCTCAAATGGCAAATGAAACCTACTTCAATACACAATTTGAGAAAGTTTGGATTCAATATCAATGAGAAATGACTTAACATCATGATAGCAGTTCTAGAGTTCTAACATCTGATGCTATGCAGAGAAACAGTTGGCCCACTTTTATATAAAATGTTCACAAGGTACATAAAACCACCTTTCTGCTGAGCCCCTTGCCTCTAGACTTTCCCATGTGTGCAGTTTGGTGGCATTTTCCCAGCAGAGCCTTTTGGCCAGAGGGACGTGGCTGTCTTTTAGAATTCTCTACAACCCAACTCTCGCAGGAAGTCATAGCTGATCTCCCTGATCATCCACTCTGGCTTGAACTCACAAGTCCTCCAGAATTGAATAATTTATCCAAGGAGGTGCAGAGCAAATAGAACCTAGGAAAGTGTGGGTTCCTGGAAAAGCCTGAGGAAGCCTCTGTCTTTTCTGTTTGCTTTGAGATCCTGGCAACTGATTGGAATACTGAGTGAATAAGATGCTCCAGGAAGTCAGGCTCCAGGGATGCTTTGTTTGTTTGTTTGTTGTTTTAAATCTTTATTCTTCTTTCCTTTGCAATTATTTCAATCTATGGGAGTCATTAAAGAGTCACATCTATCAATGAGTGCGTAAATACAGCCTGTCACTGAGCTATAGGGCTGGGCTTGTTAACTGAATAGAGTGCCAAACACATTGTCTGCTGTAAGCATTGTCAGAGGTTCATGTCATTGGTTATCTCACTGGAATCCAGAGACTTCTGCTCTGCATGAATGTGCACAGATAGACTGGCTGGATCCAAGTACTGTAGTATTCACACCTAAAAAAAAATCTTGGGCATGTTTTTAAACTTCTTTGTGCTTCACTTTTAAGTTAAAGAACCTAATAATCTTACATTGGCTACATGGACTAAACAAGTTAATGTATCAAGAATAATTTGGAAAGTTCCAAGTATACAAGTTAATGTATACAAGTTAATGTATCAAGAATAATTTGGAAAGTTCCAAGTATACAAGTTCCTCATGCATGTTGACTCAACTCTCACATTTTTGCCTCACTCTCCTGTGAAGACCTTACTGCCATCCATGGTTTTTGTATATATCTATGTGTGTGTGTGTGCATGTGTGTGTGTGTACATATATACAAAAATTGATGGGTTTGTTTTTAAATATTCTAATTAAACTTGTAAGATATTTGGATAATAAAACTTAGAACAAAATAAAATAGACACAATGTGAAGTAAGTCCTAGGTACAGGGCTCCGTTTGGTTCCTAGAAGGCGAAGGCTACATCTCCATTTCTTTGTCTCCAGCTTTGACAACACATTTCATAGAAAATAGCTGAAGCTTTAGGAATTGTAATGGTTAATCTTGGCTATCAACTTGACTTTGTATGGAATTAACTAAAACCCAAAGGGCTGGCTACACCTGTGAAGGATTTATTTTCCTTAATTAAGTCTTTTGAGTTGGGGAGATCCACCTTTAATCTGGGCCACATGTTCTTCAAGCAGCCTATATGAGGACATGGAAGAAGGAAGCTCAGTCTCTTACATAGGCCTGCTTGCCTTCACTCTTACTGACAAGTTTATTCTTTCACTGGCATTAGAGCCTACTTTTCCAGGATTCTGGTGCATACTGGAGATCAGCTGAGACATCCAGCCCTGTGGGCCGACCAACTACCAGACTCTTGGACTCTTCCTTGGTAGACAAGAACTGTTAAACTAGCAGGACTACAGCCTGTGAACTAGTATAATAAATGCCGTGTGTGTTTGGGGGGGGGGTGTTGGATGACTATGCCAGAGGAATCAATAGAGTGGAGTCCACAGAAGATGCAGGTCTGCTGAGAACTCTCATTTGGGCCATGCTTACGACACAGAAACAAGCTTGAGGACCACAGGTATGCCAAACACTCAATGACAAACTCAGCTACTTTCAATTCAGCCTTCTCTTCTCCTCAGTTTTCATCTCTTTCAGCATAGCCTACTTGAACAATGATGTGATGAAGCTTAGAGGACTATATTGGTAATAGTTGGTGCTTACATAAGACACCAAAATCATTCAGGCTATTGCTGTTGCCCTTACCCTGTCTCCCAGAAATTCAAGGTCACTTCCTATTGCTGAAAACATCAGATAGTTTGGGCACAGGACTCAGAGGAATCAAACTGAATCTGACCCCAAACCTTTTCCCTGAGCACTAAGTTCCCTAACACCAGAAGGTGATAGGTAAGGCGCTGGAGGAGGAAATAATTCAATAATCCTACCTGCCCGACACAGGAAACCTAGTCAACCATCTGTGGTTAGTGAGGTCATCAATCTCAAAGGAAAACCTACTATTGCTAGTTTCTTAAACCAGTGTAACTCCTAATGACATTTTAAATGTTATCCTTATACCCACAGATAGGTGAAACTCTAATCCCTTATCAAAGGAACTTCTTTTTCACAGCAAATGGAGACAATTACATAAAGACATGACTAGTCAAAATGCACAGAACTGGCCCTGTGGTGCCCAGGCCCTGTTGAGACATCTACAACATAGTCCTTACACTTAAGGCTCAAAGGACATCAGAGAAGAAAGGGGAAAAAGTTCATAAGAATCAGGTGGTTAGGAAGTCTGCAGCATGAAGGACATAGGACAGGAAAACTAGATTCACAAAACCTCAACAATATGGCTACTTAAACAAGACCTAAACAATGACAGCACTAACTGGCATTCCAGGGTAGATGGGGAAAATCACACAGGGCCCCAGAACCAGATGAAAAGCTATAGGCAGATAATGACTTTGAAGAAAGGGAGAATTCATTTTCCCTAGAGATAAGCATTATAATTTGCATGCCTGTGCGTGTGTGTGTGTGTGTGTGTGTGTGTGTGTGTGTGTGTGTGTGACAGAGAGAGAGACATGAAGACTACTGTGACCAAGATCTGCAGGAAGAAGCATGGAAGGACAATGAAAGTAGGAGACAGCAGAGCAATGAAGAGTCCAGAACTGCATTTTTCAAAAGGAAGAGCAGACTGGAGAATAGTCAGTGGTCCAGCAGAGCTGAGAAACCCAAAATACAGTCTGTGCAGGAAACGAGGAAGTTCATTCCATGGACCCGGGACAAGTACATGGTTGCAGTGGTTCAAAATAGGGCAGAGGTGGCTGATTCTATACATCAAAGAGACAGGGCATCTTTGTACCTAAGCAACCAAAGTGATGGACATGTTTACTACCATGAGATTCACAGGATGTCTATTGTCTGTAGAAATCATACAACAAAGGTCTTGACCCAGAATGAGGCAAAGAGATAGGAGATGACTTTGGCTCTCATGCAAATAAATGAGAACCCCTTTCCCTTCTTCTTTCTTCTCTCCTCTCTTCCCCTTCCTCTGTCCTGTCAAAATCATATTATATAGTGTCTTTTCTTGAGAGAAACTTCAGAATGTTTCACAACGTTTGGTATATTTCCCCTCTGTTCATTTCTGTTCCTCATTTAAGCAAGATCTTTGAAACTCAGATCTTGGCATTATTCTTGTCTTGCTGAAAAGAATCTTCCCTCCCACAATTGTTCTTCCCTTAGAAGCGCTGATTGTGATTTCTCCAAAAGACATTCTACTAAATGTGTCTTTTCATAGCTTTTTACAGATCCAAAAACAAAAATAACATGATTTGATACAATAATTTCAGAAGAAAGGCATTTAGAAAGTTGGAGTCATGGGAAGGTTGAAGGCCAGTTTCTTAACTTTATTAGGCATTTACTAGGCATATTTCACATGGAGATCCTTGATCAGGGAAAAGTAAGGTTTGCCAAGAATCTCTCTGTCTGCAAACCATTAATCTACTTCATCTTTTAATCATTTTTTTTAAGTTCACATTGCAGATGGGAATAAATCGATGTGCTTTAAACAGTGAAACTTTATCTTCAACAACAAAACCTCAGTCTCCTGTAAAACTCTGCCTACTGTGAGACATGGCTATAGGCTTGACATCCAAAGGTCCACTAGCCAACCAACATCTGGCTCCTTCTAAAGGACCCTTTTAAATTTCCATATAAAATGTAGTTCTTTAAATCATATATAGCCACAGTCATCTGTATTCTGGTCCTCAGTAAGGGTAGATATAAGCTGATATTACTGCATTTTACTTACAAGCAATGAGCCATCATCTGCCATCAAAATGCAGATAAATATTAAATAATAAATAGATATTTAGAATATTCACTTCTATTTAAAATTTTCTTGTAACACACACACCCAGAATGGGATGGAGCAGAGACCTACCAATGAGACAGTGGCTGCTTCTACCTGTATGGCTCACTCCTTTTAGATTTCCATGCTCAAGCACAGATAGGCAAACAAGCAGTATGATGTTATTTCAACAGTCTGTTCCCATTGTCATTTCTCCTCTAGAGTCTCATACAAAGACAAAAATAAAACAATAAAATGGGAAAGAAGAGGTACCACCTGGAAGTCAGCTCAACTAGTCTTCATTGGATGCGCAATCTTATACTTGACAAAGGATGTAAACTGGACTCTTTCTCTGGTTTCTGGACCTCAAAAAACCTTGCAATATCATATGTTACAGTGTAAAAGTTTAGGGCCACATCTCACCCCCCACGATGACGTTCAAGTGCCTCCAATCCATTACTCGGCTCACAGCAGCATCACCTCAATGCTGAGCTCAGCATCTCTCAGAACAACAGTTTACATCATTGAGTTCAAGTGTTTCTAATCACCTTTGAGAATGTGTCTTATATAACTTGGGATTCTTGTTAATGTTTTGTCGACGAGTACTTTGCTTATTACAGAAGCTCAGCAATCCTGTGCAAAACAAATAGGAAGACACAGGTAAGGGACATTGATCCACTGTAAGTGGGCATGAATCTTACTCTTAAGCTAAAAGAATAGTGCGTAGTTGTATTTGAAGGACAGAAGTCACCTAGTAAATGATACTTTCTTCAATACTTGTTGGGACCAAGTGGAGGCACCAAGGAAATAGAGAAATCATGTCAGTGGCCTGGATATCTACAAAGGACACCTTCAAACTGTGCCCTCAAGTTGGGCAGACTTACCATCGTCCTATTTCAGGAAAACCTAAAGCTTTAATAAACCAGTTTCAATTTTGACAAGAATTGATGGTGATTCTTTCTAAATCAATACATCTTAGTTAGGGTTTCATTGCAGTGAAGAGACTCCATGACCACAGCAACTTTTATAAAGAAAAACATTTAACTGGGGCTGGCTTACAGGTTCAGAAAGTTTAGCCCATTATCATCATGATGGGAAGAATGGCAGCCTGCGGGTAGCCATGGTGCTGGAGAAGTAGCCACAAATTCTACATCTGGATTAGTAAGCAGCAGAGAGAGTGACGTCATAGCCTAAGTCTTTTAAGCTTCCACCCCAAGTGACACACTTCCTCCTAATAGTGCTTCTCCCCTTGAGTCTACAGGGGGCCATGTTCATTTAAACCACCACATTCCACTCCCTGACCTCATGGACCAAGACAGCAAAACCAGCGGGGTAAACTCCAAATTCTGCAACTCCATGCCTGATGTGAAGATTCACTTCATATCTCCAAATCATTTCAGCTTTGTTAAGTGCAACACACTTTGGGCTCCTTTGGGCTGTTTTCACTCCCTGCTAAGAAGCTTTTCTCTGCAGGTATCCCACAGCTCTGGCATCTCCAAGGCAATCTAGGCTTCAGTTTTCACTGCTTCACACTCTGTATAGACCTCCATGGAGGGCATCCCTCACCTATGTCTGTCCTCAGTGACTTTTCTTACCCATAGAGGGAGATGTCATAATCCTATTCTTTGACCCTGAACTCTAAAGCCAGAAGCATGTGGCTGAAGCTGTCCAGTTTTGCTGCTGGCTGGGGCTGTCACATAGCCCCCTCATTGGTTAGAACTCCACTGATTTTCTGCTTTCTGTTTCTGATGGTTTCCTTCACTGCTTAAGCTTGGCTGTCCACAAGCTTGCTCCGTACACCAGACTGACCCCAGTCTTAGAGATCTGCCAGCCTCTGCCTTCAGAGTTCTGAGATTAAAGGTATGCACCACCATGCCTGGTCCTAAGCTTCCCTTTAATTCCCTTTCCCAGGCTGAGCTGGGTGGGGTCACTACTCCTTTTATTTCATGTAGTATCAGGCTTTTTAAAAATACCTTTGCATTTCCTGGCGCCTCCTTGCTCCTCAAACTGTATATTTTGTATTTTCTCCTTACTCAGCTTGCTCCTTTCCATTATAGATTTGCATACATGTGGCCACTAGTAACCAAGCAACACAGTCAATCCTAGCTATCTGGAAATCTCCTCTGCTAAAGCTGTCAATCCACAACTCTCCATTTTAGCCTCAGGCAGGTATTTGGGAGAGGGGGAGAGAAGGGCAGAAAGCAGCCACATTCTTCACCAAATATCACAAGAATGAACTAGGTCACATATTAATATTCTTCGTCTCTGAGACCTCTTGAGCTGGGTCCCCACAGTTCAAATCACCCCAGCACTGCTGTCTTTCAGACATAATAGCCCACTGTGCCCTGCCTGATGTAGTCAACTGGTTCTCTAATCCAAAGTCCACATTCCTCCCAACAGAAGCCCAGTGGTCAAGTGATTAGTGAAGTTTTGGCTAAAGTCCAACTCACAGTAGGTTCAGTGGGTCACCAAATTCATCCTGTTGTTCCTTCCCCAATTCCAGACGGTATACTTGGGATTAGAAGTTTTACTTAGAGGTACTTAGAAGTTGGAATAATTTTCACATTGGTTCCCTGACCTGTGGGATTGTGCGCTATTATGGATGGGCAGGCTACATGGAAGCCTTTAGAGTTGCCGCAGGTAAAGAAATAATGAATGATAAACAGTACCTCATCCCTGGAGGGATTGCAAAAATTAGTACCCACCATAAGGACTTGGAATAGTCAGGGGTGGGGGGAATGGTTTCCACCCACCACATCTCCCTTTAACTCTCCTATCTGGCCAGTGCAGAAGACAGGTGGATCTAGAGAATGACAGTTGACTATCAGTCAGGTAAAGGCTTTGATTGCATCTGCTATTCCAGAGGTGACCTTATTTAATTAACACTTCTCCTAGTACATGGTATGCAGTGAATGACCTACCAAACACCTTTTCACAGTACCTCTCCATTAGGTACCAGAAACAATTTGCTTTCATTTGGCAGGGCCAGAAGTATACTTTTACAGTTTTGCTTCAAGGACATATTAACTTTCCTGACATGTGCTGTAGCTTAGTTAGAAAGGATCTCAATTATCTGTCTCTCCAACAAAATATCACATTGGTGTGCTATATTGGTGACATTAGGCTGCTTGTACCAAGTAAGCAGGAGAAAGCAACTACTTTGGATTCCTTGGTAAATATATGTATATCAGGATGGCAAATAATCTAATCAAAATTCAAGAGTCTTCTGTATCAGTGAGATTCTTAAAAGTCCAGTGGTGTGGGGCATGCAGAGATATTCCTTGCAAGGTAATAGTTGACTTATTGTACATCACCACAAAGAAAGTGAACCAATGTTTAGTGAATTTATTTGGATCCTGCTCAATTGGGTGTGTTACTTTGGCCTATATACCAAGTGACACAGAAAGCTGTTAGCTTTGTGTGGGTCCTGAAACAGGAGAAAGCTCTTCAAGAGGACTAGAGTGCTGTATTGGTTTCTTCTTGTTCTTGTTCTTCTTGTTCTTCTTCTTGTTCTTCTTCTTGTTCTTCTTCTTGTTCTTCTTGTTCTTCTTCTTCTTGTTCTTCTTCTTCTTGTTCTTCTTCTTCTTGTTCTTCTTCTTCTTGTTCTTCTTCTTCTTGTTCTTCTTCTT
>NC_034597.1:90932276-90939103 GCF_900095145.1 Mus pahari
CTTCTTCTTCTTCTTCTTCTTCTTCTTCTTCTTCTTCTTCTTCTTCTTCTTCTTCTTCTTCTTCTTCTTCTTCTTCTTCCCTCTCTTTTTAGGTCTTTTTTAATTGGATATTTTCTTTATTTACATTTTAAATGTTATCCCATTTCCTGCCCCTCTAATAGAACCCCCCCATCCCATCACCCCTCCCTCTGCTTCTATGAGGGTGTTCCTCCACCCATCCACCCACCCACTCCCACCTCCCCACCCTGGCATTTCCCTACAAGCATTGAGCCTTCACAGGACCAAGGGTCTCTCCTCCTATTGATGCCCAACAAGGCCATCCTCTGCTATATATGTGGCTGGAGCCATGGGTCCCTCCATGTGTACTCTTTGGTTGATGGTTTAGTCCCTGCGAGCTCTGGGGGAGTTCTGGTTGGTTGATATTGTTGTTCTTCCTATGGGGTTGTAAACCCTTTCAGCTCCTTTAGTCCTTTCTCTAACTCCTTCATTGGAGAGCCTATGTTCAGTCCAATTGTTGGCTGCAAGCAACTGCCTCTGTATTTGTCAGGCTCTGGCAGAGCCTCTCAGGAGACAGCTGGACTATATAATCCCACAATACAAATACAGAGGTAAATGCTATTATTATAGCTATTATTGGTAGTCAGTTTGACTTACTCTGGAATGAACAACAACACAGATATAGCAGTCATATCTGTGAGAGACCTTTTGCTTGATTTGAAGTGGGTAAGTTCAGTTATAGTCTGGACCTTTGGAGTAGGAAGATACACCTTTCATCTAGACCATAGAGGCATAGAAGAAGCAAGTTTTTGCTCTTTGCCTGTTTGCCTTCACCTTTCTAGGACATCCATTCCTTTACTGGCACTAGAACATGCTTCTTCAGGATTCCCACAATAAACCAAAGACCAGTGGAGACATCCAAACTTGATAACTGAGCAAGCACTCAATACTTGGACTTTCCATTCATAACCAACCATTGAAGAGAGAGAAACAGGGGAGAGGTGAAGAGATCAACTCAATCTATAAGTTCTGTTACTCTAGAGAACCCTGAATAATAATACACAATGCTTCTTAAATTTCACTCTGCTGAAAATACAACTAGAGATCTTATTTAAAATCTAATTATCCAAACTGGAGACGTGGCTTAATGGTTAAGTGCAGTGGTTGCTGTTCAAGAGGACCAGAGTTTAAGTCCCAGTGCCCACATGGTGATGCATGACCATCTTTAAACTCAGGTTTTTGGAATCTGATGTCTTCTTCTGGTCTCTGCACACACTGCATGCATGTGATATACAGACATACATACATACATTCAGAACACCCATACACATACAGTAAAAAATAAAGGTTTAAAAAGAAGCAAAAAACAAATTATCAAGACATTCTAATTCTAATATGAGCCAGTTATGGGTGCATTTTGAGATATACCTTTGTGTGGTACCAGGGAATAGAACTGTTACAATAATATACAGAACAAGTACCATTTGCTGTTTACATATGGTGAAGTCGCCACTCCAGAGAACAGTGAATGCCTAAACCTTAATAAGCACTTTGTGGCAATAAACTAATCCTTGCTAGTTTGTAGTTACGACTTTGTTACAGCCTGTGTTCACACTGCTTCATTAGACCTTCATTATACCAGGGGCAGAATGCATGGCATGATGGGAAAAGCACCCATTTATCCCGGGACAAGCTGATGTACTGATCTATATGTTGGTTTCGGAAACACTAAAGCTGTAGCAGAAAGTTTTCTTTTTTTGTGGCTGGTAAGAATACTATAAGCCACACAAATTTGGTTGGGCTTTTGGCTTTAGAGAGTTTATTTTTGACCTGAAAAGTTGGCCATTGTATCTATGAACTAAACACGATTAAGCATGCTTAATTTTTTTAAAGCTTTCCAAGGGGAAATAAAATGTTTTCTGAAACCACTTCTTGCCAATCCTCAGTACACATGAAAAACCCTGGCAGAAAACTGACAATGTTTTTGCTGATGAATAGCAGTGGTGGGTTCTCATACCCAGATCTCAGAACAAGCCTGCTGTTGGTTCCAAGGCACGGCTGATGTCTTTGCCTGGTACCTCTAGTAATTTTCCTCCTCTATCACCCTACCGACCTACGTGAAAACTTACTGGGAGGAGAAAACTGATCATCCAAGGGAAAACCCTTCTTTGTTAAAAGCAAACAATTGGAATGAAACATAAATATCCGGTTTAGAAATATTAGCACTATTAGAAACATATCCTAGGAAGAAAGAAAGGGTTACCCATTACGCTGGTTTCTGAGTTCGAGGCCAGCCTGGTCTACAGAGTGAGTTCCAGGACAGCCAGGGCTACACAGAGAAACCCTGTCTCAACCCCCTCTCCCCCCCAAAAAGAATTGCCTTTTTACCTTAGATCAACCTTTCAAATGTTTATAACCCTTTAATAAAGTTCTTCATGCTGTGGTGACCAATAACCATACATTTTTTTGTTGCTATTTCATAAATCTAATTTTGATACTGTTATGAATTATAAGGCAAATATCTGATATGCAGGACATCTGATATTCAACCCCTGTGAAAGGGTCATTTGACCCCCAAAGGGGTCACAGCCCACAGGTTCAAAACCACTGCTTTAGAAGAAAATAAGTAGTTACATATCCAAGCAACTCACTGGTGAAAAAAAAAATCAGCCTCATGCTAACAATGTAACACTTGATTGATTATTTTTCTGTAGACATTAGTCATGTCACAGTGGATAACTTTTAAATTAGCTGGCAAATGGAATGGTTTCTCTTTCTAATTGTTACTATTAAAGATAAAATGTTAGCTAATTTCAATAACAGAGAAGAGCAATTAGGCAGATCAGTGAATCTTTCTCTTCATCCTTCCATCTCAAAAGCTCTGTGATAGTTTGAATAATGCTTTATGCTTTGATCAGAATGATTATCAGATGGCTCTAGTTTATGCAAGACCAGAGTACATCCAAATTGCCAACATGTTTGTGAAGTCCATGCCCAAGTTGCATTAGCTAATTTCTACTAATAGTAGATAAATTTTCAATTAAAGTGATTATTTTATCTCTGAAAAAGTGATTATTAATTTAGTAATAGTCCATGCTCCATTTTGGGAGAGTAACAGAAACTTCAATAAATTCAAGCAAAAGTAAGGACTTCCCTAGGAGGTAAATTGGTTCTTCCATGCTGTTCTCTGTACGGCTGGGTTTCTCCTGCACTGCATGTGCTTGGGAATCAGGATGCTGGACTGGACCAACACGTGCTCTGAGGGCCGAGAAGTTTGAGTACAGCTTGGCTCAGCTGTTTCTATATTCACCCAGGAGTTGATTTAATGGGCTACCGTTTCTTTAGAGAGAGAACCAGGCCTAGCAACAGATACCTGAGTAATCTCTCTGACTGTCCACAGCCAGCGCTAGAGAGCACAGCCTTTCATCATGTTCTAAACCACAGAACCAACAGGCCAGTGTGAGTCATTTCAGTGCTCATGACAACCTTTCACATTAAGAAGATATCCCTCAGATGCTCATCATATCCACAAGGTGCAGGAATTTTACCACATTTTTAAATTATTTATTCATTGATTATTAATAAATTCAATTATTGGTAAAAACATAAACACAGCCCCAAGAAAACTAAAGAGATGCTCCAGTCATAATGGATAATTTTTACTCTGTTATAAAAAAATAGTTTCTTATATGGTAAAATACATGCAAGAAAAGACAGACTTCAAAAGTAAGCTGGACAGGAAATAGACTGGAGGGGTGCCAGGATAAAAACAATGATCATTTTTCTTTAATTTTATGGCCACAAATAAGGTCTTTGTCCATGTCATTGTTAATGTTACAAATATTCATTAGTGTGCACCATAATCTATCCTAGGCACCTCGCTGTGCAGTGGTAGAAGTAAACAGAAATGGCTTCTTCCCTCAGGAGACTTTAAGTTTCATAGTCTTCATTTGCTCACAAGGTCATGAGCATTCTTCATGAGTTTAATGACATTGCAGTTATTCTCTTTTGCTCAATACTTTTTCCAGAAAATGTACATGCTGTTTAATGTTTGTTTTCATGAGAAATGATACAAAGGAGTCGATGGTGTAAAGGAGAAAGAGCAAGGCGTTCCCATATCTTCTCTCCAACTCTCTCCTCTGGACTTAGATTTATCTCCTACTGTGAGTGTTGAAGATTAGGAAAGGCTGAATAACTCTGAGAGTAACGAGGTCACAGGGTGAGTGTGGTCAACCTTCCTCTGTGCAAGTACCCACTTCAGGTGCTTCTTTACCCATGAAAGTGTATGTGTCTTACCTACTGGTAATTAACTTTAAAGTTTACATCCTATCTTAATCAGGGTTTCTATTCCCGCACAGATCATCATGACCAAGAAGCAAGTTGGGGAGGAAAGATTTTATTCAGCTTACACTTCCACATTGCTGTTCATCACCACAGGAAGTCAGGACAGGAAGTCACACAGGACAAGCACTTGGAGGCAGGAACTGATGCAGAGGCCATGGAGGGGTGCTGCTTACTGGCTTGCTTCCCATGACTTGCTCAGCTTGCTTTGCTTATAAAATCCAGGACTACCAGCCCAGGAATGGAATTATCCACAATGGTCTAGGCCCTCCCCCCTTGATCGCTAATTGAGAAAATACCTTACAGCTGAATCTCATGGAGGCATTTCCTCAAGGGATGCTTATTTCTCTATGATAAATCCATCTTGTGTCAAGTTGACACACAAAACCAGCCATCACACATCCATAATCTGTGTATACATACGGATGTATATATGTATAATACAGCATAGTATTTCATAGGCACAAAATGAAAAACCAAGTTGAGAGAATGGTGCACATAGTGTTGATTTCTCACCAGTGCAGTATTGTAGAATGACTTGAGCTATGGAAAGTATTATTTCAAAGACTCCTGGCAGTATAGCCCCATAAACCCATCTAGTATCCATGTCCTGCTGAGTTCTGGATGCACAGGAAGCAGTATTCTTGGGGGAAAAAAACAACCCTTCTATTAGAAAGAGGTATGAAAGTTTATATTCTCTGAGAAAAATGAAAAATGTCTAACAAAATGTGGTAGGGATTGAAAGTAAGATCACAAAGATAAATGGGCCATCCTGGGAATACGCAGCCTAGAGTGAAGGAAGAAATATCTACCATGGGCTTTCTTTGATAATATGCACCTCTTGCTGTTTCTGTCACTCATTCTCTTAGTGGTAATAAATTTTGTTGAGTATAATAAGTCACAAGTACCAAGACAAATAAATAAGCTAAATTAAAATTTCTATTCCTGCGAGAATTTCTTCAAATACATGAAATTAACAAAGAGATTTTTAAAAATCTAGTCGTGTGCTATTTTAAACTTTCCTTTGAGTTTTATATCTAAGATCAACATTATTAGTCACAGATCTTGCATTATCATGATGTATCTGCAAATAATTGGATTTCTTACTACTTTAAATGCTGTGTAAATTTGATTAAAATATAATTTTTTAATGTTGACTAGTATCCTGTGATTCGTCCCATTTGTGAAATTTTCTTAGAAACGTGCAATAACTGTGTTTGCATTTGGCTTACTTGAGCTAAGATCAACTTCAATAATAATCTCAAAATTGGCTGATACAGCTTTGAAATAGCTTTTAATCTATATATTATTTCATCATTCTGGTACATAACACATATTTATATACTTATTTGTGTATATTTGTATATATATTTGGTGAACAAACCAAATCACTTATTTTGTAAGATTTTGCCTAACTTTCTGGCTTTCACTAGTTGCATCCCTCTGGGAATGCACCAAGTCTGAAGTTTCAACTGTTTTTAGAAGATAAATTCCCATCGCATATGTCTTTGTTTTCTATTTTTAAATACTCCCACCTAAACTATCTCTTGTAGATCCATCATAATGAGACATAATTTAAAAACTATTTCTTAAGCTTGTGTTATCGATACTGTATTAAGTATATCATGTGACAAAATAGTTAACTTTCCCACTAGAGCATGCACAGATGAGTACAACACTCTCTGCTTGCAACAGCTTTCTCCCACATCCAGCACCTCTTGCTGCTGTCTTGACACCACATACTAAAGTAACATTTGGTTCACAGGCATTTGGTTATGAATTACATGACAGCTTGGAATGTGATGGTATTCTTATTACACACAAATACATGAACTACCCTGGGTGACTCCTTCAGCCCTCTGGTTCTAAAAATACCAACGTTGGGTTTGCCATTTTCCCTTGAGGATAACCTGAGTAGCCAAATCTTTGGCCAGGAGAATCTGACCACAACATCTGAAATCACTCATGGCTTAACGAATTGAGTCTGCAGAAAGTCAAAATTTAATTGTATGTTTATAAGACATTTTTATCCAGGCCACAAATTATTTCTTTTGTACATGTTTCTAAGGAAAATGAAATCAAGTCTGTCCCAACTTGGTTTGTCTCCACAAGAGAACTGTGTGGTTCACATGCGAAACACTAAAATTCTTTATTCAGCAAGAGACTAATCTATGTGGATGCGTCACACTCTGGGCAGGAATACCCGATTTCAGTTGTTGATTGAATCCACACTTTCCTTTAACACCACTTCAACTGTTCTTTTCAGATTCTAGATGTTACCAAACTTTTGGCTAGTCAGAGGTGAATTCACCCACACTCTGTACTATATTTAAATTTAAAGTCAGAGAATGTGATGCTGACACAAACTTTTACATATTTAAGGAAGTTAAGTTTCTATAGTAGGATTTGCTTTTTCAAAATGATTGATTTGTTTTATTTTAGTCTCTCTCTCTCTCTCTCTCTCTCTCTCTCTCTCTCTCTCTCTCTCT
>NC_034597.1:90939588-90952302 GCF_900095145.1 Mus pahari
CTAGCTGCATATGTAACAGAGGATGGCCTACTCGGCCATCAATGGGAGGGGGACCTTTGGTCTTGCCAAGATCATATGCCCCAGTACAGGGGATTGCCAGTGCCAGGAAGTGGGAGTCGGTGGGTTGGGTTGGGGAGCAGGGCAGGGGGAGGGTATAGGGGACTTTCAAAGAGGAAACTAGGAAAGGGGATAGCATTTGAAATGTAAATGAAGAAAATATCTAATAAAAATTAACATTAAAAAAAAGCTCACAGAAAAAACAAAAGAAAAAGAAAAAGAAAATCTCAAGTCTGCTACAGTTGCTCAGACCTGACCTGAAAAAGTCATCTTTGCTGGCTTTCTATTGCTTTTGCTTCTTACATTTATATTTCCCACAGCACAGCTCCAAGATGCTTACTTCCTATAAGCACACATTCTCAAATACATCCTTGAAGCTGCCTGGTCTTGCACTTAGGCAGGAGAAAGGGGAAGGGATACTGATTAAAATCCACTTCTGGAGATACAAAATCACGTCAAGCTAAATTCTGCTTAAGAGGAAGCACGTAGCTGGTCTTTAACAAAAATGAATCAAAACCCCAAGAGTAACTTACTAAATATAGAACAGAAAGCATAATCAGACAAGATGGCCCATCAACTGCCTATGCGTAGCTTCTCTCCTGTAGAATTCTCTATTTCCTGTCCTTGACAACTAAATGGTCAATACGAAAACAGCCTCTTGAATAAAAGTGTGGCAGCTGGTGACTCAGGTGAGTTAGAGCAAAATAGAAATGCTCACTTTGGGGATGCACTACATAAAAGGAACAGGAACAGCAATGCAATTTAAATATTCCCCTTTCTGGTCCCCATGGGAGAGGATGTGCCTAGTGCTATCATATTTGTGTGCCAGGGCAGGTTGGTATCCACAGAGGGGCTTTCCCTTCTCTGAAAAGGAGATGGAGGATGGGAGAAGAGGGGTTGTAAAGGTGGGACTGAGAGAAGAGGAGGGAGCGGGGGTTGTAATCAGGATGTAAAGTGAACAAATTAATTAGAAATTCACATATTTTATCCTAATTAATAGCAGAACATCTACACAAATATAGAAGTCTTATTTGACCAGAAGACAGACCATAGAAAAATGGGAGAATCTCAACTTGATTCTTGACATTTTTCATAGTTCCCAACTTTATCCAAAAGGGAGGCAAGTGAAGCTTACACCCTTAATTGGTCTGAGGTTTCAAGTCACAGGTAGAGGATGGTAGCCACTGACCAACCTCTTCTTCATAGACCTGGAAGGGACATGGAATGCTACTCTGAGCTGTCATCTCATCTGAGATTAAGACTCTTTGCTGTGTTTTATGACTGATGAAGTACTGTAACAAGGAAGAGACAGTGAAGTTGTGTGAGCTCTCTAGGCTCATACGGGAAGTTTCATTGTGCACTTCCTATTGTTTGCTAAGCTGGGGTTCCTTAAACACTATGTTTGGCTTTGTCTTTATTTATCATGCTTTGTGAAGCATATTGTTCAGGAGAAATCTGAAGAGCAACACTGTTAATCCCATATCTTGCAGAAACAAGTCCAGGCAAGACATCCTGGACAACGAATGAAATCCAATCACCAGACCACATAGGGCATTTGTCTCCCTGTAGCTTAGAAAGCTCAAGAAGAAATATAAGTATTTTTAATGTGATTGAAGTGAAGTTGTAGGCTGTAGCCACTGCTTCCCTTCCTCTAATATTCAGATATTTATGCTTCTCTGAGATGCTGATCTACAGTGCAGTTTCTGGGCTTCCTGAGCACGCGCACACTCACACACACACACACACACACACACACACACACACACACACAAACAAAAAACAGGGTGGATCTCTGATGATGTGAAGAACTAGCATTGCTTGTCATAGAATTATCAGAACTAAAGGGCAATCTGGAGCCAATTGGTCAACCTTCCCATCTTTCAGTCACATTTCCAGAGAAGTGCTAATTTGAAAACAGACACAGATTTAACTAAGTCAGCACTCTTTGGAAGCAATTAGGCTAGCTTCTAATCAAATTTTAAAATATTTTTTAAAAGCTACTCATTTATATGGTAGAGGCAAACAATTATTTGAAAGAAGAATACTCAAAAACTAAAACTCTAACTACGAAAATGATCAAGATCTAATGAGATGCACCTACACACATATAACACACACTGCCTTAGTTTCTTTTTCTATTACTGCAATAAGAAAATACTCTGAAGAAAGCAACTTAAGAGAGAAATTGTTTTTTATGACTCAATTTAAAAGCAGAGTATAACATTACTTGGTAATCAAGGCAGAAAGCAGCTGGTCACATGGTACTTGCCATCAACAAGCAGAGAGACAATAAATGTATGCTCAGCTCTCATTTTCCATCTTATGGCATTCTCTCTACCCATGAAATTCCCTCCCCATAAGAAATATGATTCTGCCCACGTCAATTCTTAAGATTATTCTCACAAGCATGTCTGAACACCTATCTTAACAGGCAATTCTTAGTTCTGAAAAGGAGAATCTTGTCTCTCATACCCGTGTGGACTGACCCCAGACCTGGATATGAAATAAGTGCTTAGTTTGTGCAAACTTCTGGGCACTCGGAGCTTGTGATGAGCCCTTCTACTCATTCTTCACAGCAAGCTTTCTCTTGGAAATCTCTTCTTATCCCCATGGTGCACACTATGAGACTGTGTTCTCCTTTTCTTAATGATGTATTGTTTCTCCAGGAAACATATTCAGACAACAGTTTAGTCATCACAAGTTATCCAAGGCGAGACACAGGAAGAGAGTCATGTTTTTGCCAATCTTCAATAAAAGGATCACCTCCCTAAAAACCTACTCCTGCACCTTATCACCAAATACGTCCTGCTTACTTGGGAACTTAAAAGCACACACCGATTTTCCTTTTGTCATCATCTCTGTCACTATAGTCCTAGACTAAGTCACATGGTCTTTCTCAGAGAACATGATCTAACTTCCTAACAGGAGAACATGCTTTTCCTCTTATCTCCTCACCATCTGTCCATCTCTGACCAGCCACATTCCTCTCAGTTACATGTAAGACAAATTTGTGTTTCCTGGCTCACAGCTTCCAAATAAATGTTTTCTAACCCACTGGATAAATTCAAACTCCTTAACGTTATGGGGAGAGAAGGTGAGAGTAGTCCATAAAGAAAGCAGAGAAGAGACAATGATTACAAGGTTTGTTTTATTCACTACTTGTGGTTTGAAAGAATCCATGTGAGGTTAAATGAAGCTTGGAAGTTGGGGAAACAAACCCTCTTTTGTAAGTGTACTTGCTAGTGTTGTCCACTTGACACAAGCTGGAGTTATCATAGAGAAAGGAGCCTCCCTTGAGGAAATGCCTCCAAGAGACCCAGCTGTAAGGCATTATCTCAATTAGTGATCAAGGCAGGGAAGGCCCAGCCCATTGTGGGTGGTGCCATCCCTGAGCTGGTAGCCCTGGGTTCTATAAGAAAACAGGCTGAGCAAGGTGGGGAAAAGCAAGCCAGTAAGCAGCACCCTTCTATGGCCTCCGCATCAGTTCCTGCCTCCAAGTTCCTGCCCTTTGCCCTGTGCGAGTTCCTAACTTGACTTCCTTTGGTGATGGACAGCAATGTGGAAGTGTAAGCTTGAATAAAACCTTTCCTCCCCAGCTTGCTTCTTGGTCATGATGTTGTGTGCAGAAATACAAACCCTGACTAAGACAGTAGGTAATATTTTTAGATCCATAACAACTTTGGTGGTTATATTCTTTTGCTGTCCCAGACTTTATGCTGCTCTTTCTTAATTCAGTTCTTCCAAAAAGTACAAATGAAATGATTTGTACGTGACCTCAGAAGATGTAAGGAAAAAAAAAAAACATACCCAGCATAACAACAGATAGTAATTTGAAGGAAGCAATATACCAAAAGGTGCCGTATATGACCTAGAACAAGGCATTGTGTTCTAACTACCAACAGTGCTTTTGGTGTTGATATTAAACATATCGTAAGTAAGGATGAGGCTAATGAACGTAGAGCACAGAGAGAATGTCTCTAACCTGTTAGGGACCCCAGGAAAGGACTTGGCTAGTTTGGGGTTTCTTCTTATCATGTGAATAAAGAATATAAAACCAAACATTCAGATGCGCTCCCAAGCCCACTGTGTTTACGGCCAATGTCTTTCTTCTCTAGAGTCAACCCCATGAAAAAGCAGGCACCATCTTGGGAGTGAGTCATTTATTCCTTCCTTTGCTGAGAAACCCTTTCTGTTGTCTTTTCCTTATGAGAACAAAACGGAGCTTCTGGACAAGCTTGGCCCACATCCTCTGGGTTACAACTTGGGGTCACAGAATAGAGTCTCAAAACTCTACAGATAGTTTGATGACCACACTACCGAAATGCCTTGTAGCAGAACTGGAGACTGGTTGGAGGTTGGCAGTATCCAACCCACCGAGGAAACCCTCGTCCTGTCTTGAGATCCTGCAGCCTTTGCTGCCCCCTGGTGGTACCCAGGGGTTACGTCCCATCGCTGGAGTCCAAGTTCCCAGTAAAACTCAAGAACCAGCTTTTAAGATTTTATTGCATTTAGAGTACTGTGTGTAGAGCTGTGGCACAATGTCACGACAAATGTTTCGTTAATAAAAACTTAACATTCAAGAAAAAATATTAATTTTCCTTGAAAAACATTCCCCAATAACTAACCAAACACACATGGAACTGCAACTATTTTTTTTTTAATCAGAAATACAGAATAAATGAAAAGTACCACTCACTCATGTCAGAAGTTTAAAACAAGAATTATGAAGATCATTTAACAACAGTTCAGATGAAATTTGTTGATTTTATATCAATGGCAGTAATTTCCCCATCTTTGGAACACATAATCATCTGATTTTTAAAATTCTTTAACTACAAATATGTGGGTGCCTCTGCTTAGCCCAAATTAAACACACTAAAGCCTGAAACTAAAGTAGAAAGAGGACAATTTAGGACTGCTTTATAGGATCTAATATTTCCATTAAGTATGTTTTCTCAATTATAATAATGGCCACGAAGGAAAATGAGTTATGTTTGAATTAAGTTTTTTTGAAGCATCCCAGAAAATGGCCTCTAAATTGCCGTGGTCTACTTATGAAATTCAAAGACTATAACATATTTCTCAACTTATCTATTATTTCTCTGCCTTTGACTGAGAGTCCACTAAAGAACCATTTTGTTTTTGAGGGTTTCATTTAAAGAAACGTCTGGTAATAAGATCATGTTCACGTTCTAGGAGGACATCTGTTTCCAATTCCATTCCTGGAAGCCAGGCAGAATTCTGCACAACTCAGATCCATTTGACAGTTTCTGGTCTTTGTTTCCACTGGCAAAATGGCCTTCTTAAATGTTCTACTTTTCCCAAATAAATTAATACCTATAATTTGTGTTCATGTCTAATCTAATGTTCCCAAGCTGGGATAATTTCTACTCAGCGATTCCCCACAGCTGTTGGGTAGTAAAGGTGTTCTGCGCATTGTTTTTTATGTGGCTGCATATCACGATCCATGCAGAAACCACATTTTAATGTATCTGAATCTGTCTTCTTTGGATGCTCATAAATTGGATATGTACTCAGGGCCAGATGGGTGTTTTTTTTTCACTGTAATAAACTGTTGTGAAATCTGAGGAGTTATGATGTACAACCTTGGGCTACAAGGGGGTACTTTTGACACTCAAATGTCTCCAGGAGATGGAAAATTCAATTTATTTTATTGCCCCTTTTAAAAGTTCTAAAAGTTGCAGAGAATTAAAAACTGTTCTTCATACTTCTTAGAAGTCTTAAGATCTGTGACTAGTAGGAATTAAAATGTCTACACCTTGTATAACATACAGAGATAATAAAAATAATTTATTTGAGTTGAATCCAGGAGTACAATGACTGGTACTAACACAGACAAGAACCAAGGAGTTTCTGATGGTCAGATATTCACCATCAAGGTCTTCTAGACATCAAATGGATGAGCTGTTATTCTTATTTTCTGAGTATTGTTAACATTTCATTTTCAAGCCTGAAGTTGTCTTTTTTTTTAAGATTTGGGGTTTTTTGTTTGTTTTTAATTATGTGTATATATAGGGAGGACAACATCATGCAGAGTTATGGGTGAAACACAGAAAAAGACATCAGATCTCCTGGGGATTCAGGCGGTTGTGAATCACTAGATATAGATGCTTGGAATCACATTTGGATCCTTTACAAGGGCAATAAAGGCTCTCAACCACTGGGCTATGTCTCTGGACTTCAAATTGTTATTCATCAGTGGCTAACTTTGTAAGCCCTTCTGCTTAATATGTTCTGGCCTCTCATAGTTACTCCGGATCCAAGACAAGTCCTACTTTTACTGTCGTCAAGAGAAATCTTTAAACACTTTCCAACCAATCTGAGAAACACACGGTTTGTGAACTGTTCATTAACCTCTCAGTTACTGACGCTTATGTCTTGATCAGGCCATACTGGAAATGGTAACTACTCACTTTTATATTACCTTAATTAGTCTGATGAGCAACATGGTAATGTGAAATTGGTTTAATTTTTCAATCTCCAGCATGGAAACCATGCCTGGCACATAATTAGTGATAAGAATTACCAATTGAATGACTGTTGATAGCATACCTTAAAGACAGTCAATTCTATCTATACATAAAATTAAATATTTCTAGAACCCTAGATTTTACTGTGATAAAGAAATGTGCCCTTGTTTGCTTTTATAACCTTAATTCTGGGAACAATTTTGGTTGTACAAATACTTGCCTCTATTTGTCAAACTATAGCTAAAACAATTTTTTAATCTATGGAGGTTACACAAAAAACTGACTTCCAGAGATAACACTAATTAAATGGAGTTCACCAATCTTTTTTCTCTCTTGCTCTTAAAAAAAAAAAAAAAGTAATATATTTAATCCTGATTACTAGGCTGATCTATGCTCTCACTAGAATTAACTTTTAAAACTTACATCCATAAATATGATTTATACACAGTAAATGTTCAAGTATTTATTAACTATATAAAGTAATTATAAAGAATATACTGAATAAATTGGTTCCTTGCATCTTATGCACAGCCAGTTTTGTATTACTCTGCTAATTCTCTATTATGTAAAATCTCCCCAAGACCAAATGTTATAAATCTCTGGGCTATTCTCCAATATTATCTATTCAACAAAGTTCTTGACACAGAGATCAGAGTCTTACACTCAGGTCATAATTGGATATTCATCAAATTGAGCAATGGCACAGAGACCATGAAAATAATCTCCACTACAATAAAGCTTTTAAATTTTGACCGTGAGTTACATTCAAGAGCCTCATTCTCATCTTTCTCCCTAATTCTGGGAATCCATGACATCTAACCCCAGATCAAGGGAAAAATAAAATTTATAGCACGGAGAAGAAAAAGAGCTCACAGAATATCCATCAGAAGACCATGAGGCACTTGTGATTAGCACACTTAGCTGTTGATTCATAAAGTCCAGGGAATGATCTATAATTAAGTAGCTTTATTAAGTATAGAACAAGGTAAAGTAAAAAATAAATAGCAAGTGACATAGATGATGATTGCTAGGTAGACAATAAATAGATATATTGATTGATAGATGATAAATATATAGAAGATATATAGAGATGCTAGATAAATAATTGATAGATGGATGATTCATAGATAACAGATAGATAGACAGACAGGATTAGATTATAGATAGATGGTAGATTATACATGGATAAATGATAGACAGACAGATACTTTAAATCAGGTACTCATAACAGCCAGAGGAAATCAAATGGGAAAGCCCCTTTAAGACAAACAGTTGAAGTTCTCAATAGAGAAAGTCCCTGGCAGAGCAGAGTGTCCCCTTGTATGAGTCTCCCCAAATGATAGAAAAAAATAGCAACAAATAGAACAAATATGTGAAGGGGAAATGCAGTAGAAACTGAGAAGGGCAGTGGAATAGAAACTGAGATCTTGTTGATTTCAGTGGAGCATTCTTTCTGTGGCCAAGCTTCCCATGGCTGAACTGCCTTCTCACTGTAGACACGTTAATATCCTGGGATAAACAATAACATCTGTCAGAAATGTTTAACCTTCTAGCTGCTCTTAAGGACACAGTGCATTTATTCTTGGGCTTTTGCCATTCTCTCTTCCCTGTCAAAGAGTTGAGATGAGGGGAGAGGAGGGCAACTTATTTCCAGACAGGGGACATTGGAGGACATTTGATATGAATATGCTTGGCCGGAAATGGAGCAGAGCAAATCCTGTTTTCAAAGCAGCTTTTCAGGGACCTTAAACAGCACATGATAAAATGCCAACATAATGTGTATTGCACTTATTACTACAGTGCACATTACTTGAAGCTAGTATGTTGTCTGCAGGTAGATCACAATTATAAAACTCCTGTTACTGATCCAAATTTGGTGGACATTGTGTGTGTGTATGTGTGTGTGTGTGTGTGTGTGTGTGTGTGTGTGTGTATGTGCGTTTTCTGTTTGTTTTCACTCACTCCTATCACAGTGTAAGTGTTGCACCTTTACGGATATTCTGCCCACTAGTCATTGTCACAGTTCGGAGGTGTTATAGCTCAGTAGCAATACTTTCCCCTCCTTCCCCTCCTTTGGCAGCTTTCGTAGAATAATCTAGAGAGCAGGAAAGAGTCTTTCAGGTTAGACACATCTTAAATCACTCGCATCCTATGCCCTAAGTGTGTAGTGTCTTCAGCACTAGGAGTTATTGCTCAATGCCTGAGAAACAACCAAGAGTGACGCTGATGATCTGCAGAGATTATCATTTACATTTCCCTGACCAGTTACTTAAAAGGAGGTTTCTTGTGCCTGATGTTGGGGATTTTGTCAGTCTATGGTTCTTTAAGATGTGTGTCTCTGTGTGTGTGTGTGTGTTTGTGTGTGTGTTGAACATACCCTCATATGTATTGTGTATAAATATAAAAAATGTGATTCCTTGAAGCTTTATCAAACTTACTTGGTGTTATTATCAAAGGTCAAGTAGATATTACTTCCAGAATCAATTGTCCATCATATCATACTTAGAACCACACCTCAATACCTCAGCCCTTCATCCTGGGTTCCTTGCTTTCTTGTTATGGAAGATTGATCCATCTTTGTAGGGAAATCCTTGTTGGGAGTCAGTCAGCTCCTCCCTTATCCCAACAAGTCCTCAGAATTCCACTCTCATTTTCCATCCTGGGTAACTAAATTTGTTTTTTCTTGTAGCAGATAGGTCCACATTTCTAATCAAATCTCTTTTAGGTGGTAATAAATTCCTCCCTTATTCTAAGACCCCAGAAATTTCATTAATAGCTTATAAATACTCCAAAACCCCACCTGTACTGTAATGCAGAGGCGTCAGGTTCTATCTCTAACAAACATACCTACAACAGACTCTGCAGCTTGGGCAGAAAGACTGACAGCCTGGCATAGAGGGATCTCTGGAGGAATCTGGTAAAGAATCCACACCTCAGAGGCTACCCAGTGGGCATTAAGCAATTAATTCAATGAAAAAAAAAATCTACTTTTTATTATGAGCCTTGCTTTAATGGAAGAAGAATTATTTCAAAAAGTGACTGGATTAGTAAGATTTTAAACATCTTCAAAGGCAAATTACCATAACCATCTGCCTTGAAATCTGTGAACTCTGGAAGTATGATTTGAACTAATATATTCCAGGTTTCAAATTCTTCTACTGAAGAGACACTATTTATATATCTTATTCCCTTGTATATATAAAATGCAGCCTTGGCTTTGGGCAAGATGCCCTGGGGAGTTTTGAGAGAGACAGGGACACAGACACACACACACACACACACACACAGAGAGAGAGAGAGAGAGAGAGAGAGAGAGAGAGAGAGAGAGAGAGAGANAGAGAGAGAGAGAGAGAGAGAGAGAGAGAGAGAGAGAGAGAGAGAGAGAGAGAAGCCAAAGCTAGATAAGATGATTTTTGCAGAAGTCTCTTCATTAGTAATCAGTGTCGTGGCAATGCTGATTTATGTCTGTCTTCTGAGTGGCTAGAACAGAATTCCAAACTAATGCCATTTCTGCTTTCAAAGGACTCTATCTTCTAGACCTCATTTAGCATGAGGATAGAGAAACACAGATAAATGTCTTATCAGGCAAAAAAGTAATTTCATGTTCTTGCAGCTCTTCCCTCTGTCTATTCAAATGCTAGATGCCCTTTCATCTTCTACAAATGGTTTTCTCTTAATCCGCAAGAAACTAGCCCATTCTTCCTTACAACATCATTATATTTTGAGTGAATTATCACAGAACAATTAAGAGCTGTTCTCATGTGGCACACACTTATCCTCGGCTGTTTGTTTCACAATTTCATTCAGCTGTGCCTTCCACTATTCCCTCATTTTGTTGAATGCTTCTGTCAGCTCCCAACAAAGAGAGTAGCACAGTAGGGGGCAGGGCAGAAGTCACTGTACTTTAAGCCATCACTGCTGCTCCAAACAATGTTCTCCATTATAGTTCACTGAGCTAAAGACAATGCATTACTTTGTTAAATAGTGTTACTATCAGTGCAGCAAAATATCCCACAATATTAACCAAGCTGTTGCTCTGACACTTCTGTCTGTGTGTGTATGTATGTGAATCCCTGTTGAGGTATAGGTTAAATTTTCAAGATTCACTTTACAAATAGGTTTAATGTGTTTTAAGGAGCTATATTACAAATAAGAATAATGACTTTAAAAGAAGTCCTGAGACTTCATTCTTACTAGATTGATTGTAAAGGATGTGATTTTGGATGATATAAATTAACTCTCCTAATTTCCAGTGTCTACATCAGAATAAAGGCTTGTGAAGTTTTAAGTACTAAAATTAATGTGTCCATCTTAGGGGTCCACTAAAGGAGACACTGTAAAAGGAGGAGGTATTGCTACCAGTAGGCACATTTAAGGCATTTTTACCTCAGAATTCCATTAAGCCCTGGTGTTCTGATTTCACATCTATTGCTGTGATAAAATGTCCTTGGCTAAAATCAATTTAGGAAGAAAAGAATGTCTTTGCCTTCCATTTACATGCTGTACCCCCTCCTTGTAAATCACAGAGCAAGAGCTGGAGACAGCTAATAGGTATAACACAGTCAAGAATGGAGACAAACAAAGGAACCTATCCTGCCTGCTTGCTGCTTCTGTTCTTATCTAGCTTTCTCCTGTTCTATACCCTTGCCTAGGGAATGGTGCTACCATCAATGGCCTGGATCAGCCTTATTAACTAACAAGACAATCCCCCACAGACGTGTCCACAGGCCAGTCAGAGCTAGGAAATCTTTCATTTGATATTTCTTCCTAGTTGACTCTAGGTTGTGGCATAATGACATTTAAACACACAAGGCAATAAAAATACAAAAAGTGTGTGTGCATTTGTGTGTGTGAGAGAGAGACAGAGAGACAGACAGACAGAGATAGAGACAGAGAGACAAAGATAGAGAGAAAAGGGGGATGGAAATAAACCTTCAGCATTAGCTGAAGGATTGTTGTTTCAGTAGGCTTAGCTACTGGATCAGACATGCTATTTCTTCTTTGCTCACTTAGGGGATGTCTTGAGCACCATAGCTGTATTTAGAACATTTTCTAAAATCCTTTGAGAAAACACACTTGGGCACTCGTTTCTTTTGTTTGTTTAATTGTTTTTGTTATGGTTGTTTGGGTTTTGAGTTTTTTTTTTAATGTTTATGATATGGAAGCATAAAGTATGCTTTTAGAGTACAGATCATTTGAAAGGACAAATGTGATGTCAGTTACTGAAACACGAAGTCACAGTTTTACAATTGAGTAGAATCCTAGTCTGGCTTCTAGTGCTAAACAGCACAGAACTGTCCTGCACACTGTATGGGAATATACTTACAGCAAATACTACATAGCAATGCTTTGATTTATTGTATAATAAGTGTCTTCTAGGTTAAGTGTTGTAATTAGCCACTGGAGACATCAAGTAAAATATGCTTAGCATTCACAGGCGCTCAAACACAGTCTAGGAAAAATACATACAAGGAGATAATTAGATAATCTACTGCAGACAAGAGGATATAGACCAATTTCCCCAGATTTTTTTCTAGCTAAGTACAACTTGGAGCTACAGAAAAATCTGCAAGGGACAACTTGAAGGTAGAAAGAGGAAAAAGATCTGCTTAACAGTCACAGAAAATGTAATGGCAGAGAGTACCATAGAATAGGCCAGATAGGCATCTTCCTGCTCTGAATTAAAGAGATGTCTTGCTTGACTGTACCAAATGGGAACAAAGGAAGGATATTGTGTTTATGGGAGCCATCAAGTCCCAGTTGAAAAGGAAACAAAATGCTTCTACATCATGTGTTATACATGGTTTACCCACTCAAAAGCACGGGGCAGTTGGGCAGAGGCAGCTCTGGCTCTGAGGAACCCCAGCAAGCAATCTGGGAGGGGTTCCATTTTGTCCCTGCAGATCTGACACTCTCTTCTTATCAAGAGGCCAGAGTGACAGACTCATACCAGAAAGGGGGACCTAGATACAGTAAGACTGCCCCCTGAGGTACCCTTTGTCCCCCGAAGAGTGGGAAGGTGTCCTTTCCTCATGATGGACAGCTGATAGCTCAGTTTGGGTAGATCCCTTATTCCCTAGCAGTCTGGTAGGGTCCCAGTGGCCTGGACATATGCTGAGAAAAAATTAGGAGCATTGCAAAGGCTTAAAAACTTAAAAAAAAAAAA
>NC_034597.1:90952462-90965584 GCF_900095145.1 Mus pahari
GAGAGAGAGAGAGAGGAGGAGAAGTGTTGGTGAGGATGTGGTAAAACTGCAGCCCTATATTTTACTACTGAGAACGTGCAGCCACTGAGCAAACCACTTACTGGGTCTTCAGCAGTCAAGCACACAATTTCATGAACTGGAGACTCCACTCTCATGCGTATGTACAAGAGAATTGAAGACAAATATTCAAGTTCAAGCTAAACTTGTACAAAAATATCCCTAGCAACATTGTTAAGATTATCCAATTGGAGAAACAATCCAAAAAGCCATCAACAGAAGACTAGGTTAACTACAATACCACACATTTGTACAATATAAAATTATTCGGTTTTAAATATTGCCAAAATGTTCATAACTGTATGAACCTTGAAACAATGCCTACTGAAAGAAATCAATCACAAAAGATCACATACTTTATGAATTCACTGATAAAATATGTTAAACATATAAACAGGGCTGAGTGGTAGGAAATAGAGAAGTGATTCCCCAAATATAGAGGGATTCCATTGGTCATAATGGAAGTGTTCTAAAAAATGTGACTAGTGGGCTATAACACTGACCATACTCAACATACACATATAAAAAAACCTGAATTACCACTAAAATTATATCCACATGTACTCAATAACCCCTGTTCCATGCACTTGGACGGTAGGGCTCTGTGTTCACCCTGTCTACTGCACAAAGATGTTTTCTCTAATAAGATCTGAGATATGCATTTATCTATGTGTATAGAGACAGTTATTTTGAAAGCAGTTTGCTCATAGGCCCCACCTAAAACTATTACTTTGCTAAGTTAATGTTAAGTATACTTTTTGTTTGTCTGCTTGTTTTAAACAGTTGAGATTTTCTTCCATATTTTGGTGTTCTGGATTCACCAAAGTCATTGAAAGTTAGGATTATAAATTGAAAGTTGTTTCTAGTACTAGGCCAAAGTGTTCTTTTCCTTGGTGTTATGAGATTCAACTTTAAGGAATTAATCCATTTCTTGAAGTTGTTACCATTTGGCAGAAATCATTGTCTAGTTAATGGTGTGGAGCTAGAAGTAGAAAGCATAGCTTGAGACTATCTTTATAGATTCAACTGCTCTAAGTGGGCTGGATGCTGCATTCTGTCTTTCTAACTGTAATATGTCATGCTGAGTGAAATGCTGCATAGAAATGCTCCCGTCACCATCCTAACATGAGGGAAGGTATTCTGGGGATGCCATTGGTCATAGCGGAAATGTTCTAAAACATGTGACTGGTGGGCTGTCAAAGCCAAAAGACAATGGACTCCTAGAAATGGGAAGTTCCTCAGGACTCTTATACTGCCATGAGGAAATGATAAGGCCTTATTGTCAGCCAGAGGGTGCTTATATCTCTGGAAAAAGATTTCACATGGTTCTTATAACCTGTCAGATCATCTTGCAGGAGACTCTGAAGCTTAGACAATGATAATGTATTGAACCATACCTTAACCATGACTGCTAATTTATTCATGCCTTTGGCTTCTATTTAAGCCTTAACATCATGTCAGGATTCTAAAGATTGACCTGTGGAGTCATGTGAACTATGGAATAATATTTATTCTGTGTTTCAGTATCACTTCATCTGCTTAGTTGGACTATCAGTTGGACTAATGGCCAACCTTGACTTATTAAGACTGCAGGATCCAAGCCAAGCCCCTAACAACACTGGTAACACACCAGAGAATAAAAAGACAATGGAAAGAAACACCCTGAAGAGTTCTCTGCAAGTTTTTATTTATACTTCTCACATTTTCTAAAGTCCCTACTCATCCTGATAGTCACAAGTCACTCACCTAATTAGTTGCACCTGTAATTACACTGTTCCGAGCCAAGAGATCATGTTCAGCAGTTAAATCACAGAGGAAGGCCACATTTCTCTTGTGTTTTAGTTCTCCAGGAGAGAATGATAACGCTGTGGAATGTATTTTTCTGCCAAGCCCAGAAGTAAAGAAAAGAAAGGGCTGAGGAGAAGCCTGATGATGTACACCATACCAGAATAGATGCGTCCACTCACTGCTGTAAGCCCCCACTCCTGACACAAGCATCCTTCTCTCCCTGCAGCAACCACAGCCAGGGCCAGAACATCCCTGCTGTAAGCAGCACATGCAGATTTCAGCACTGCCGTCAGTGCAAACTATAAATATCAGAATGAACCCCAGAGGGATTTGTCACCTAGGGAGCATGAATATTTCAATTTCTGAAACCGCCACTTACCAGGAAGATGCACAACATAGTAGAACAAAAATGTCATTCCTGGATAAGTGTCTCAGACTAAAGGGACAGAGGTAAAAAGGGTTGCCATTTTAGGGGGAAAAATAATATCTGTTAGACTTTGGTCTGATGCATAATGCCAGTGTAAACAATGCAGAGCTGGTGCTGAGCCTATCTCCTCTTCCTCTCACTCCTCACTGGGTGTAGCTAAGAGTATTCACATTTCATGTCTATCTTCCTGGAAAAGGCATGTTTGTGTCCCACGTGCCATTCTTATTTACCCAAACATTTATGGTTTTCCAGTTTCCTTTTAAGCCACTGAAATTGACCATTTTCAAACAGATTTACACTGTAGCACAGGCATGGAGCATGTGCAAGCTTTTCCTATTGATGTCGTTCCATGTCTGCACATCTCTACACAGGTACCTTTCAAGAACAAAACTGTGAGACAAAGTTTTCTGACTCAGAAGTGCGATTTCTACATGGGACTTTCAAATTGTCCTTCAACACAAGTTGGAAGTAATTGTTTCGTTTGTTATGTCTGGCTATTATTAAAAAGTGTAGTTCTGGTATAATAAGGTGAAATAGTGTCCCACCATTACCTATATATGCATATTTAAGAAATTCTAACAACTTATATGAAAAAAGGTCTTGCTCTTTATAATTAGTTTTTAGGAAACATTGCTGAAATTCTGGCTCATTGTTTCTCTTGTAAGATATTTTGACTATTAAGAAAATACATTTTTATTGGGTATTTTATATTTTGAAAATGTTTTCTTTGGTTGTCATTTTCTTTTGACATTATGACTCTTTGATGCAATAGAGAACTTGGGTTGTTTTTTTGTTTTTTTTTTCTTCATGTGTATCGACTTTTGACATTTTTGTCTCCTGGCTCATGAGCTAGGAGAAGACTTTTCCACAGCCAAGTTGTTTTAAGAAGGAAATGTGCATTTAAGATATTGTTATTAGTCATAACCACGCCACTGCCCACTGTCACAGTGGGGCTCACTCTGTTTGTCATTGTAAAATGATATAAAATTTAAGAAAACAGTTTCTTAATGCTTTCAATTTTACCTTCTGTATTTGAATGAATGCTTATATTTATGTTATTACTAAATAAAGCACCAAGTAGACCTGTAATTTTATTCTTTATAAAAACAAAACCAAGCCAAAAAGTTTACTTGGACCTCCTCTAGAGTCTAGAAAATCCTCTATGTCCTGTCTCTCCCCCATTAATTAATTTGTTTATTCATGTTTACTTTCAGCTTCCTTTAGCTAGTTAAGCACTTATATCTAGTTATTTTAATGTCATTCCTTGGGAGATTTTTGCTTTGTTTGGGGTTGCTGTTTATTTTTGAGACAGGGTTTCATCATGTCGCTCCAGCAGGCCTAGAACTCACTACATAGACCCCTCCGTCCAAAAATGCTAGGATGCTAGAATTAAGGACATGGACAGCCATATCCAGCCATCCCTAAGACATTTTAAGTTGAGAAAAATCCTTCAGTAACCATTACTTTGCTTTATCAGAATATGCCCTGATGTTTGTGTATTTGGTCTTTTACTTGAGTTTTGTCATTGTTTAAAACAGGGGATGTGTTCCTCCTTATTACCTACAGCTTTCCCCCCTCTTTGTGTAATGCCTGCGTAGCTTTTATTTGGTTTATGCTTAGATATTTTTAAATATATGTTCTTGATGATTTTTTCTTCTTTTCTTTGTGAAGCACCAATAAAATGGAAATAAGGAGGATGTGGTGGGTAAGTTTGGGAAGCTTAACATCTGATTGGGAACTTGTAAACCTACAGAATCTATCACGGAGGAAAGAAGCATCACAAGTATAAAGTGCTGTAGGAATTATGTAGGGTCTTTAGGAAGGAGGGGAACTATGCTATCAGCACCAAGTACCTGGACATCCATGTCCTGAACTTTTTCAGCCCACACAATTCATCCTATCATGGTCACTGGCTCAGTGAAGAACTTCCCATAAATTCACAGATGAAAAGGGACACTTGCAGATTCCAGTAACTATTTATTGTCTCCACCATTCATGCTAGACCTACATCCTTGGGCAATTAGCCCTGGTTCCTTGACCCCATTCTTTTATTCGTGGACATAGAGATCCATCTGTATTGAAACTACATGAAGTATGCATGTTAAAAAAAAATAATGAGTGCAGGCTCTTAGGTAGTGAAAGAGGGAAAGTCTCGTGCAAATATTGGAAGGACAAGTGCAGATGGGGATGAAAGGAGGGCTCTTCAGAGGAGGTTCACCCAAGGGAATTTCAAATGGCCTGAGCTGCAGGCAAAGGAACTTAAAATTCCACTCTCTGGAAATTAGTCTGCACCACATAAATATAATATATGGGCTTGAATGCCAAGGTAAAAAACGTGGACTAGATTAAATCTATTTTTTATTTCAAGTAAAGCTAGCTATCTATGAAAAGGTTTATCTAAAATAGAAAGAGACACATGTGCCAGGGAATCCCAAAGTGGAAAGAAAGGTCACATTTAAGCATAGGAAATCCGAGGTCTGGCATACATCCCGACGGTAGTGCAGCTCCTTACATATAGAAGACTCCCATTAAATATTGAAGGAATTAATGAAAAATAAATGACTAGCGAGGTTTTTTTGAAATCAGGCATTTCTAGAAGTTCATAATTTATAACAGTTTCATCTCAAGGTTTAAGCCATGCATTCTTCTCAAGCACAAAATGCCTCCTAGAGGAGCAGCATCATGCCTAATGAGAATGACAACGTTAAGGAACCAGAATCTGGAACACAGCTCTGTTCTGCCACACAGCAGCAAGTAAGCAAAGGAATTAATGTTTCCTAAGCACTCGAGACACTGCTTTGCACAAATTAAATGCTGCATAACGGATAGAGCTATCTGTTAAGTAAATAATGATGGCTGGGATACAAGACCAAGATAAAACTGTAAAAGAGTAAATGTTCAAGTCAGACGCTTTGGCCTCCTTTAAAGTGCCTGGTTCCCATTCACTTCTCCCCTGCATCTACGTCATCATTTTTGAAAAGCTCCAAAGGAGCTTTTAAGCATTTAAATGCTTAGTAAACAACATCTAAATGAACATTTAAAACAAAGTCTTTTTTTATATAATTAAATATGAGCAATGTCTCCAAAAAGCCTCATGAGTAAGGACTCTGGGAAGAGTGGTTTTTCTGGGAGTGATGTAGACCTTTGTAGTAGTAGAGCCTCATGAGATGTCTTTGTCTTATTGGAAAAGTGCTCTCAAAAGTAGTTACCTGCAAGAGCCTGGCTGTTTTCTAAATCATTATTCTTCCTGGCTCATAATATGAATATTTGTCTACCACATGTTTCTGCCTGTTATGTCACTGTTGCTAAAGTCCTGAATTATTGGGCCCCACATTCATCTGGAAACTACAGAAGTATGAGCCTTTTCTTTTAGAACAGGACTTACTAGAGTATTTTGTTATGCTAATGTGATGCTGACCAACATTAACACCTCACAGAAACAAGTATAAACAGAAAGAGGGAGAAACATTTGATTCATGATACAAAGCTACGTGCAAATGATCTGTTAAGGCAGAGAAAGTTAGCCAGAGGTGTGCAGGGTACAGTTCATCCAGTTTTGATGGATTTTAAGGACTGGGATTTCAAGTTAAGCCATTAACAGTATTCAACAAGGTTACCTGTGTATGCCTTGATTTTTAAAAATTATCCTTTCCATGTACCATGAAGAATACATTTGAAAAAAAAAATGAAAAAGAAGCATCAGGTAGCTGTTATTTTAGTCAGGAGAAACGACTGTGCTTTAGACTCAGTAGTAGCTGTGAAAGTGAAAAAAAAAAAAATCACCGAGAGGCTGAACGGAGATCAATTCATTTGGAGATAAAGGAGATCAGGGTCAAGAACACAGATGGGTTTAGTGACATGAGAAACTAGGCACCATTTCTCAATGACAAGAGTTTTTCAAATATGGTTTTGGGTGAAAGAATATGTGATCACTTTAGTACATGCTAACCGTGAGAAGCCAGATTTGAGTTTTCCAACTAGAGATAGTAAGGAAGGAGTAGCTTATATGAATCTGAACCTAAGTAACATCTGGGATAGAAAAATATGTGTGGAGTTTATATCAGGCCATCACATGAATCATATTTACAAAGTTCCACAGTCAAAACAGCTACAACTTAAGCTGCTGCCTTCTACATAAGTTAAAACAGATGTCTACAACTTTAATATTATAATGCCCCCACATTGGACTTAGCATGTACCTGTGTACGGTTCTGTGCATGTACTGGCTAAAGCTGAGTTTTATACACCCCAGAAACATGAGCTAAGGACTTCCCATCAGGCCTAAGTCTAAAGTATTCTACCATTTCACAAAGGCATACCTCTGGAGGCCAAGCTTTCAACAGGTGCACCTTCTGGGGACATTTAAGATTTATAATAAAGCTCATGTCTGAAGCCACTTTGATCTATAGGAAATGGAAGCTGATGGATGCGTATGTTTTTTCTCCCCTGGGTATACAGAAACTGAGATGAGTTCCAACCTTCTCTGATGCTCCAGGAAGGATCCAATATCAATCACCCAAAGAACCAGTTATGTTGATCATTCTTCAGCAGGCTTGCCTTTCAGCCTAAACTCACTTCATCTGTGCATCATTATCACCACTTGCTAAGATATCTTCCCAAGTAATAATCGTATGCAAGCCTTTGTCTTGTTAGTAGAATTTATGCTCACACTGTATTTATTAGTGAGTAACTGAAGTGAAGGTGGGAAGGGAGTCAGTCAAAAACTAGGGACTATGAAAAAGTCATAGGAACCTACTAACTTATAAGCCGACTACGTGTTATTTTTTAAAAGAAGCTTGAACACATGTTTCATGTGTGGATGCTTTTCCCAGAAGTTATACCTATGACTGTATGTGATTATACCAAATTCACAGTTACAGGTATAGAATATTTATCTATGTATTTCTGAACAGGAAGTCCCCAGCCGCACTAAAAATAATATAGGCTATTGTCATTGCCCTTGGCTACCCACCAAAACCAAACCAGAAGAATAGATTACTTAAGGCAACATATACCTTGGGTATAAGATAGAGAAATCAAACTGTAACTGAGCTGGATTCCTCCCTGTTAACTAGCATTCATAGTTCCAGAAGGTATATTGCATTGAAACGTCATCAATGAGCAAACCTAATTCTGAATTCCATGTGTTACATTACTAACCTACCAGAAAAATATGTCCTCCAATGTATCAGTGGTATGATTGATTATTCTCAAGGTAACCAACTGTTTCCGATTTAATCTAAGGCCCACTTCATGAAGTGGAATTTATGCCTATAAACCTAAATCAAAACCTGGTGGATAGGGAAGTCACAGGCCATATGAGAGAATCTACTTCTGACATTTTTCTTAATGGATTTATAATTAAACTGCCTTCTAAATATTTATGTTAATACTCATAGACTACAGCAACTCCCTGTTTTAGAGAAGCCTCATTTGGCAGAATTGACAGTCAAAACAGAGACATATGTCCTGCTAAAGTGCTGAGAATAAGAGACAAGTGGTACTCAGTCCTACATAAAATATTGATACATGTCTGACTCCGGGGGTCAGCAGAAAGATGGAATGTAAGAGCCAACAGATGAGGAACATTATAAAAGGCCGTCTTCTAGATAAGACATGGCTATTTCTCTGGCTAGAACTTCAAGTACTATATTGAATAGATAGGGAGAGTGGGCAGCCTTGTCTAGTCCCTGATTTTGATGGAATAGCTAGTACCCAAAATGTATGAAGAACTCAAGAAGTTAGACAGCAACAACGCAAATAACCCAATTTAAAAAGGGGGGGGGGGTGTATAGAGTTAAACAGAGAAGCCTCAATAGAGGAATCTCAAATGGCCGAGAATAAAGAAATGTTTAAAAGTCCTTAGTCACCAGGGAAATGCAAATTAAAACAACTCTGAGGTTCTATCTTAGAACCCATTAGAATGGCTAAGATTAAAAAAAAAAAAAAAACAAAACTCAAGAGATAGCACATGTTAACAAAGATGTGGAGCCAGGGGAAAATCTTTTCCTGTTGATGAAAATGCAAACTTGTAAAACCACTTTGGAAATCAATTTGGCATTTTCTCAGAAACTGGGAATGGTTCTACCTCAAGACACAGCTATACCACACCTGGGCATATACTGAAAAGATGCTCCAATATCCCACAAAGACACTTGCTCAACTATGTTCATAGCTTTATTTGTAACAGCCAGGAACTGGAGACAAACCTAGATGTTCCTCAACTGAAGAATGGATATGAAAATGTGCTACATCTCTACAATGAAATACTATTCAGCTATTAAAAACAAAGACATCATGAATTTGGCAGGTAAATGGATGGAACTTGAGAATATCATCCTGAGCGAGGTAACCCAGTCTCGACAAGGCCGACAAGAGCATGTTGTCCTCTGAGAAACTCCATCCAGCCACTGACCCAGACAGATACAGACACCCACAGCCAAACAGTGGATGGAGTTTGGGGACTCTTATGGAAGAATAGGTGGAAGAATTGCAGGGGATAGGAATGCCTCAAGAAGACCAACAGAGTCAATTAACCTGGACCCTTGGGGTTCTCAGAGTCTGAACCACCAACCAACAAGCATACATGAACATTCACCTAGGCCGCCCCACACATATGTTGCAGATGTGCAGCTTGGTCTTCATGTGGGTTCCAATCAACTGGAACAGGGTCTATTCCAAAAACTGTTGCCTGTCTGAGATATATGTTCTTCTAGCCTGGGCTGCTTTGTCTGCCCTCAGTGGGAGAGGAAGAGCCTAACTTCACAGAGTCTTGAAATGCCAGGGTGGAAGGATAGCCAGGGGCACATTCTCTATCAGGGTGAATGGGAATGGGGGAAGGATTATGGGAGGGGGTGACCAGGAGAGGGGCAGTGAGTGAGATGTAAAGTAAATAAGTAAAATAAATAAAAGCAAATTTAAAAAAGTCTTGAGCAGAAGCAAGCCAACAAGCCAAAGGGACAAAGTGAGGATGCCTCAATCCCACTTGCAAGTGAGAAGAAAGCAATCATGTGGGGGGGGGGGTGAGCAGAGGGAGGGAGGGACCTGGGTGGGAGAGGGGACAGGGAGAGCAAAGGGGGAACATGATCAGGTATTGGGGCCAGGGGGGGACAGGAGTGAAGCCCTGAGGGTCAGCAGAATGAATGGAAACAGGCAACCTTAGGAGGGGGGGGGCTCTAGAATATACCAGACACCTGGGGGATAAAAGAAGCTCAGGACTCAAGGGAGGGACCTTAGATGACATGCCCTACAGTGGGGAGAGGGAACTTGGAGAGTCCACTTCCAGTAGAAAGACAGGGCATCAAGTGGAGGGATGGAGTTGCCATTTCACATTCCAAAGCTGACCCAGTATTGTTCCTGTCTAAAAGAACTGCAGGGACAAAATAGTAAAAGAGACTGAGGGAAAGGAGGTCCAGCAACAGGCCCAAATGGGGATCCAGCTCAAGAGGGGGCCCCAAGTCCTGACACTCTTACTGAGGCTACGGTGTACTTACAGACAAGAGCCTAGCAAGATTACCTCAAAGAGGCCCAACAAGTAGCTGAAAGAGTCAGAGGCAGATAGTTGCACCCAACCAATGGACAAAAGCTGGGGACCCCTGTGGTTGAATTAGGGAAAAGCTGGGAAGAAGCTGAGGAGAAGGGGACTCACATAGGGAGACCAGCAGTCTCAACTAACCTGGACCCTCAAGATCTCTGAGCCACCAACCAGGCAGCATACACACATGAGGCCCCTGACACATACACAGTAGAGGACTTCCAGGTCTGGCCTCAGTGAGAGAAGATGCACCTAACCCTGGAGAGACTTGAGGCCCCAGGGAGTGAGGAGGAAATTATGAATCTTATTCCTCATGAATAAAAGCTTCTTTTCACGGCATAGGGATGACAACAGAAACACACAACGAGTCAAAATGCAGAGAAGCCCAACTAATAGAGAAACTGCAAGCAAACTCCTACATCCAGGGTTCAGAGAACAGCAGAGCAGAGGAGCCAGAAACACTGCAAGAGCCAGAAAGTAGGGTATGCGCTGCGAGAGCATGTCTTCTGTGTATGACAGGGGAACTGCGTGCACGGAATCTCAACAATGTGGTTATCCAAACAAGACTTGCACAGTGTGTGCTAATTTGCATGCTAGCATCAATAGGGTAAATATTAGAAGGTCCATCTCTAGATAAAGAGCTACAGACTACTAACGACAGCTAAAAAAGGGAGAGTGGGTCTTCTTCAGGAACTCAAAATACTTTCAGATATCATGAAAACGTCACAGTAAAGCAAGCTGGATTGTAGAAATAATTAAAAAATAGTTTTGTGTCTTCCATTTATGTCTTTCAGTTTTCTGTTGACACTTGGAAGTGACAAGAGAAGTGGATTGACTTTTATGCTTCTGTATGTCAATAGCCAATACTTCCAGCACCATTCATCAAACCTTTCTGTTCTTGTTACATCCTTAAAAGATTATTCCGTTATAGGTTCATAAGCCTACCTCTAGCCTCATGATTGCATTGTTGGTCTGCTTGTCTATTTGTTGACCAAGAAAGGTCCAGTTGTCCCACTGTCCTGTATTCTATCTCTGCCTTTCAGTCTATAATATTTACTTTTCTGTAACAGGTATTGGGCACAACACTACTTGTCTCTAGCTGTGGGAACCATAAAAAAAGTAATACCGATTGGTCTACTGTTACATAATATATTTCTCAGGGTGCATTCACCAATAACTGCACAAAATCAATACTTTTCTATTGGTTGCCATCATTGATCTTGTAAACGTGTTTGCATTTAATCTTTAGGAGATTAAACTGAAATTGCATCTGCAATGCTTCTGTAAGACAATATTTACTCACATTTTGTTCATATAAAAATTATCTCATGGGAATTACCTTAGGTTTAAATATCTCAGTTTTAGATGGATTGTTAATAATAAACACTTTCCATTGTAGAAAAGCAATCAAGGCTATGGGATTTCCCCCATCTCTCTGTTTCTGTAGACCCAGTAATTAAAATTCAAATCCAGAATCATGGTAGTGATGTCTTTTTATTTAGCCATTCTTGAATATCATCTCAAGCTGTTGATAGTAATTTTTTCTGACTCCTTCTCATAGCTGGAAAAATCACTCACTTGGGGGCTCACAGCAAGTCATACATTTCTTGAAAGGTATCTAAACTGAAGATACACAGGCCTGAGATCTACAACTCTGATCACAACGCTGGTAAAATATGATGATGATTGAAAACGAAGGTTGAAGAAAATAAATTATTTTCATATTTTACCTGGAAATGTCAGTAATATTATTCAGTTCCTGAATTCAAATGTTCTTCTCCCAGATAACCATGTATATCGATACTCAAACACTTAAAGTAGTAACAGTTAACATTGTGTACCATGCATAGTTTTAATCCATGATGTGCACTAAATCTAAAAGTTTGCGTCATAATTCAAAGTCGGTAACACGTCTATTTCATAGGTTGAAAAACTGAAATGCAAAGAGACAGATTAACAAAAGTAAGAGATGGTAGAGACGGGTTCCAAATTCTGTTGAACCTTGCCTCACATCCAAGCCTCTTAACCCTTAAAAGCATTCTAAAACTATAATTAAGCAAGCAGATGTCTTAATTCCAACTTTACTTACACAAACTTTCAGCACTTTCTTCTCATACCTCAGCAAAGCTAACAGTCAAAAGTAAGAGATGCTCAAAACTGGTCTAAAGTAGCCCATCCCTGAAAACACAGGCCTAAGGCTCCAAACGACTACTGACTGATGGTCAATTATAGCCAATATCAATGCCACATGGCACCACAAATCTACAGAGTAGAAAAAAAGACAAACTTTCCCCAATAGGGGACTTTGGGGATAGCATTTGAAATGTAAAAGAAGATAATCTAAGAAAAAGAAAAAGAAAAAGACAAACTTTGTATCCTGAAATGCACCCTTTCCATGACATTCTTTACTGGATTCAAAAAGCCTCCAGTGAAAGGGAAGACTCTATGCAGCAAAAGAATCAAGCAAGGAGGAGAAATTACACGTCAGAAAGAGCCGTGTTTGTTTTTGCCTCATCAGCAAGGCTGGGAATCCATCTTGTCATCGGCTGCCTACAATAAGCCACCCACACTTCTCAGAGTTGGCAGCCCAAGACAGACAGATAAACTTCTCTATTGTACTAGACTTTTATTCCTTGCATTTGAAAAGGCGAATTACTAAAATCTGACCATGTTGAAGTTGTCAAGGGAAGAAAAGAGTAGACTCTCAAAGTAAACATAAAATACAAAGAAGATTTAGCTGAACACAAACAAGGTGATCTTATTTCAGGGGAAATATTCATATTGAATATTTCTACTTATTCTCCTGTACTTGACAAGCCCAATGATTTCTGAAATAAAATGTCACATTCTTCTATGCCTCCAATTTCAGTTTTTGTACATGATTTCTTTCAAGGATGCTGTGATTTTCAATTGATATGCTATGGTTTGAATATTTGTGCCTCTCCTGCAATTCAGAAAAATGCACATGTGGATTTTTAACCTCCCCAAAGAGTAATTGGTATTAGGAGGTAGGAAATTTGGGGGTACTGAATAGACAATAAGAGTGGTACCCAAATAAATGCAATTCATGTATTAGATGGATTAAATCTGTAATGTTACTGTCTTAGTTACTTTTCTACTGCTTGACAAGACACAATAACCAAGGTAACATACAGAAGGAAGAGTTTATTGGGGGTTGCTTACAATTTCAGAGTGTGACTCCATGGCCACCATGGTGAGGAGCATGGCAGCAGGCAGGCATGGAGCTGGAGCAGTAGCTGAGAGTGTACATTTAATCCACAAGTAAGGCACACACAATCTCTCTCTCTCTCTCTCT
>NC_034597.1:90965589-90975743 GCF_900095145.1 Mus pahari
GAGAGAGAGAGAGAGAGAGAGAGAGAGAGAGAGAGAGAGAGAGAGAGAGAACACAAACTGGGAAATGCTCTTTTGAAACCTCAAAGTCCACCTCGAGTGATACATTCTTCTACAAGACCTCACCCACTCCAAAGTCCCACCTCCCAGAGACCCAAGAAGTGCCACTCCATAATGATTAAGTATTCAAACATTATGAGGCTATGGAGGCCATTCTTATTCAAACCACACTTTCTGAAACATCTGGTGAGAATGCATTCAAGTATATAAGCCTGTGGGGATGAATCTCAGTAAGCAATCATCCACAGTCTCCCATTTTTATTCATGGCCATCGGCTAGTGGTTTTGATTCCCTTTGTTATTTTTAGAGGTTCTTGAAACTTTACCAGATATAGGCTACCTGGAATAAGTAGGTGACTAATGATGAACATTTGAGGGTTATACCATAGCCCTAGCATGTGCCTTACTCTCTGCCTTAGAGTTTTACTGCTGTGAACAGACACCATGACCAAGGCAAGTCTTATAAAAAACAACATTTAAATGGAGCTGGCTTACAGGTTCAGAGGTTCCGTCCATTATCATCAAGGTAGGAGCATGGCAATATCCAGCTAGGCATGGTGTAGGCAGAGCTGAGAGTTCTATGTCTTCATCCAAAGGCTGCTAGTGGAAGACTGACTTCCAGGCACCTAGGGTGAGAGTATTAAGCCCACACCTACAGTGACACACGTATTCCAACCAAGTCACACCTATTCCAACAAGGCCATACCTCCAAATGGTGCCACTCCCTGGTCCAAGAATATACAAACCATCACACTCTCTGTGTCTTGGTTTCTCAATATGCAAGCAGAATTTTTTATATATGAAGACTATAGAACAAAATATAACAGAAGAATATGTAATAATTCAGCTCACCATGAATTAAGCTGTTCCAACCAGGATGGATATAAACTTTCTTGCACCGTGAACCAAAATCAAAGTTTTCAACCTTAAATTGCTTTCAGCAGGCATTCTGTCATGGTGATAGGATAGTAGTCCACATAGAAAATTGATACTGATACTGAATGCGGGGTTATTGGTGTGTCTAACCACACCACATGGTGATTGAGGTCTTTTAATGCAATTGGCAGAATGGATTTGGGAGAACTTGTATGCACAGCTAAGAAGCCTTAAAAGCCCATAAATAGGCTTTCATGGGTGATTCTGGTAGAACTTCAGAGGACCAGAATGTGAACAGGGATGCAGACAGTAAGAACAGCATCATGAAGGTTCTGATGGGAATGAGGGCTCTATTGGCTAGAGCCGCTTGTTGTCTATGGTCAGTGATTTTCTTGTCATTTTGACTGTATGCTGAAGATTTGAGTAATGTGAAACTCAAAAGTAAGGAGCTAATTAATTTAGTGGAGTCAATTTTAAGATAACATCACACTCAAGCTGTAGTATGGTTATTACTAGCTTCTTTTAGTGAGGAAGCAAATGAAGAGTAGAAAGATGTGAAAGGGGGGATCATTTGTAGTTGGAAGCTAGAAGGCCTTAGTTGCTAAAAGATTAGTAGTGCTAGGAGATTCTATGTGTTGTCTACATCTGGTGTGTGTCTTCCCACCTCAATCTCTCACAGTCATGACTACAGGCTAATAATCCCTAATAGGCAGGCCTGGAGGTTTAGCTCACAGATGGTTCTAGAACCCATTAAATTGATTAAGAAAAATATTAACTATCACAGGCCACTTGGGGGAATTGGCAAGATCTCTCCCATTACAGGCCACAGGATATAAGAATGTAAGGTCATGTAAAAGACTTCTCTAAACCGATAGTGACTACAGAGCACTGTGCGCATGCCAAGCACCTTTGAAAGTGTTTCCCACAAGTTCTGCTGCTTTAGTAATTAGCTCATTAGTTTTTAACTCATGTCAAATTTTCGTCATCTTGGAAAAACATCAAGAATTAGTTCAACACAGTAAATGGCTCTACTCTAGTCCCCCAAGTTCTTGTTACTGTCAGAAGCCTCATGAGTATAGTCTTTAATGTCCATGTTCTTATTGAGATTCCGCTCTTCTGAAATTTCACCAGAATCCTCTCTTAAATCTAAAGATCCAGCCACCTATAAAACCACCAAAAAGATCTTGGCATTGTCATGTATTGCTATTGTCTTGTTTCAAAGTTGTCTACAATATAGAAGTAATATGGGTGGCACTACTGGGATTTACAGAGAAAGTTTACCATTCATGAAATGTGTTTGGATGATTCTTAAGAGGTTCCCCACATTTATGAAGCTTTAGCTGAATCCTAATCTAAAATGAAGATGCCAGGATATTGGGCTGCCAGGAATATAAGATGTACCTACTGAAAACTGAAGATATCACGTGCTAACAGCTTGAGACAGAGGGCTTACGTGGTGCTGCAAATGGCAAAACCATAGGGATGGAGCTTTCTCAGGGCTCGTATGATGACACTATGTGACCTGGGTACTAAACACCAGCACCATAATTTGACCTTTGGTCTTTACGTATCTTACTCATCAGAAAAAGCATAGTATATAAGCAAAAGACCTATAAGGTTTGTTTTTTTGCTTTGTTTTGTTTTTGTGTTTGTTTTTTTAAAAAGCCCAGACAAAGCATTTTTAAACAACGGAAAACCTCCAAAACTATCGTTAATTTCATTTTGTGTTGTCCATATACTGGTGGATCTGGGGCCTGTTCATAAGCATGGTTTGTATACCCTATGAAATTCCAATAAAGAAAACTATTTTTTCCCCTTAGAGAGCATTTATCAACTAGAACTAGATTCTGGGTTAAGGATGGGGCATGTGTTCATTCCCTTCTCAGCACTAGGATCCCATCTGGCTCAGACCTGTCCAAGCCCTAAACATAAGACTAGAGTCTCTATGATTTCACATGTGCATCAATCTTGTTGTATAGAAAAGGCTAAAATCTTTTGCCTCCTGTTCTGAGAAGTTCCCTGAACCTTGAGGGGAGGAATTTGCTGGGGACATCCCACTCATGACTAGGTGTTCCGAAGTCTCTAGCTCTTTGCACATTGTCCAGTCGTGGGTCCCTTTCTTGTTCTCATTTATTGCAGGAGGAAGCTTCTCTGGGTGATAACTGAGAGATGCACTGACCTGTGAGAATAGCAGGATTCCGTTAGGAGTCATTTCTTTGTTCCCTTCCTTGAGCAGAACAATGGCATTTGGTTTTTCCCTAGGAAAGACTAGGTAGGTCAGTGGCAATTTTTGTGCTACAATTGCCAACAATCTATCTTGCCAGCAAGTCACCACTGTAGATCTCAGGGTTTGGGTTTGCCCTTTACCTTTCTCCTCTGGTAGTGCACAGTGTACCTTCCAGTGCCATGAATATCAATCAGTTAGAGTAGTGGTCTTAGGAAAACACCAGCTCATGATTAAGTGAGTAATGTAGGTGTGTCTTAACCAATAGGCCCTTAACATCACTTTGTGGAGAGCAATTGATAGCCTGAGTTGTTTGAAAATTTCCGTGGTGCCACTTTGACCAACAACTTGATTCGATATAACATATTCCTGGCACTGGAGGTTGAACTTGGTGAATGNATATCTAAGTGGTGCTTGCTCTTCAATTTACACAACCTTCATACGTGCATATATTTTAGAAAGATCTTACCATACTAGGTTTTCATACAGCCCTTCACATTGCCCTTTTACCTGTCCTCAGTAGTCACTCCCTTACTTGCCTTGTTCCTCCCATTCCAGTCCCCTGTCTACTTATAACAACCATCTATTTCATTTCCCCTTCCAAGGGAAATCCTTCACTCACCCCTAGTGCATTATTCTACACCTAATCTCTATAATTGCAGTAATTGTAATCTGTTTATCAAAGGCTCTACAGCTAATACCCATATATAAGCAAATATATACCATATTTGTCTTTTGGAGGTACCTCACTGAGAATGATTTTTTTTTCTAGTTCCATCTATTGACCAGCAAATTTCTTGATTCATCTTTGGAATAGCTGAGTAATATTCTGTTGTTTAAATGTATTACATTTTCTTCATCCATTCATCCATTAATGGACATCTAAGCTGTTTCCAATTTCTGATTATTATGAATAAAAGCCATAATGAACATGGTTAAGCAAGAATCTCTATAGAAGAATATAGAGTCCTTTGAGTATACACCCAAGAGTGGTATAGCTGGACCTTTGAGTAGACCTATTGTCATCTTCCGGGAGAACTCCCAAACTGATTGCGATAGAGGCTGTACTAGTTTGCAGTCCAACCATCAATAGGTGAGCATTTCCCATACTCTGCACCCTCACCAGCATGAATTGCTGTTTGTTTTATGACTCTTGGTGTGTTCTGACTAGTGTAAAATTAGATCTCCAGTAGTTTAGTCATGTCCTTCATGACTGAGGATGCTGAACATTAAGTGTTCCTTGTCCATTTGTTTTTCCTGCTTTGATAACTCTCCATTTAGAACTGTGTCCCCCTTTAAATTGGGTTATTCATTTTCTTGATACGTAGTATTTTTGAGTTCTTTGTATATTTAGGACACTAACCCTATATTAGATGTGTAATTGATCATATATAAATCTGCTCTATCTAAAGTTACTCCAGTCAAGTTTTCTGTCACAGTGTTACAAATACAATGAACAGAAACCCTTTATTACAGATATTCCAGAGATCTGCCTTGCCCTCTCCACCATATAAGAACCCAAGCAGAAAATTAAGAAAGTCAATCCTCACCATATTTACAATTTTCAGATGCCTTGATAATTAGATTTCTCAAGATTTTAGAACTTGTTTATATGCTTCCCAGCATATGCTGTTTCATTTTATAAAAGTTCCCAAACAGAAGAGGTGGTTTACTCAAAGAATACTGGTCTCAAGATAGAGATATGAATTTAAATCTCAACAAAACATGCACATGAACATTGCCTTTTATGTCATTTTGTGCTTCAATATCCTTAATGCAAAATTAAAATTGCATTACTCACCTGATGAGGTGGTAAAGGGCATGTATATGTTTTCACAATGCCTAACGTAACAATTTAAATATACTGTCTGTATCCCAAGATCCTTTACTCAACACTTTTCTTGTTTAGATGCATTATTTTATCACCCAATAAATGGTCATTCATTTCCTCTCCTCTCCATGGGGTACTAAGGTTCTGCATAGAATTACCAGGTATAATTGAAATTGATAGTAGGTGTAAGCTCTTCCACTAGGAAGCTATAAAGAACATTACCTTTGTGAAATGTTCATTCTGCAAAATGGTGGTTTAATAGCCAGAGGGGGACATAAGAAGGCCATTGGCAGGTGTCCCTCTTTTAAAAGTTCTACATGTTGCTGACAGTGATTCTTGCCCCTAAATTTGCTATGTGAATTATGGAACTAGAACAAACACATGTGATGATCTCCTCAGTCAAAACTGGACTGAACACTGGAGGTTTGCAAGCAAGCATGTATTCCTTTCATGATGTGTGATACTTAAAGATGATCTGTTGTTTCTTGGAATATATGGAAAGTAGTTCTTAGATTTGGGGCCACTCTCAGTCTCTTCTATTACTTTCACTGTATTGATCCTGGGAAGATAAAAATAGATTTTCTTTGGAAAAATAAAATTATACAAAATGAAAAGTTCTCCATCTCAACTCCTTGCTAGAGTAGTACAGCTCTGAAATAGCATCTTATATTTAACTGGCCCCAAATTCAAGATAAAAAGATTTCCTATAGCTATTTTCTATCAAAAAATGTTTCTTTATGGCCAAGTCATCTCAACTGGCAGCAAAATGTAGGTTAAGTCTTGTCCTTGTATCATAAACAAAACAAAACAAAACATGATTTTGTGAAAATATTTGTGGGTATCATGTTTCTCAGGGAATGTCTACTTAACATTCAATGTGTGTACATGTATATATAAATACATCAAAACATAACCATCAACAGCTTTAATGAGTCACTTCGATGTCCATGTTAAGAACAGAGCAAGATTAAAGCAAAGAAGAGGCATCCTATATTCTTTGAACCTAGCTGCACACAATTATTGGTTTTAATTCTTAGCAATCTCAAAGGAGATTGATGTAGCTATAAAGAGATTTGGTTGAATTAGTCTAATCAGTTAACTATCCCACCTCAATAATTATAGCTAGATTTACTAGACAGCTCATCAAGGACATCATACATTACCTATTTGATTGCTGAAGCTTTTATATCAGGTGCCATTCCAATTCCATTTTATAGAAAGCCAACCAAGGCATAGAGAAGAAGGTTGGCTGTGTGTGCTCCATGAGGTACATCCTAAGTGCTATGAACTTGGGAACATCACTGAGCCTCATGAAAATGAGCACACTGCACCTTCTATGTAGAATGATAACAAGATGTAAACACAAGCCACCTAGACCAAAGAGCAAGCTCTTATGTCATACCACTCACTGGTGTCTAACATCCCCATGCCAAATCCAAATAGCACTATTCTGAGTATATAAAACAGCAATTCACATTGTTAAAAAATCTACTTGATGATTGTTTAACCAGGATCATTATTTTATTTTCCTTACCAAGTATTCTCTTTTGGGTGAAAGAAAAATGTTAAATTTTCTAGGCTTTTGATAGGATCTTCATTTCCAAAATGGGTTCAATGTGTATAATATTTATCTCAGTTTTTACAATAATTCCAGCTAAAAGGATCCATTTTGCATAGTTGTTAAAAAACCCATCACTTGTTGGTCTTCGAGTCCTGTTTTCTTTGGACAGCACTAGGTGACAAAAAGTCAGTGAGTATTCTGGTTAGTTTTTACTGCCTACTTTACACAACCAAAAGTCAACTTGGGTTGAGAAAAATCTCAATTGAAGGTTGTTTTTTGTGTTTGTGTTTTTGTTTTTGTTTTGTTTTGTTTTGTTTTTTAAGAACAGGTTGCCTTTTGGCATTGTCTTGACTGTTGATTAATGTGAGAAAACCCAACCCACTGTGGGTAGTGTCAACCACACACAGGCAAACGGAACTGAGTAAGAAATCAAGCAGGAATTCAAGGACAATACAAGAATGATATCAAGAATCAGACAGACAGATAGGCAAGCAGACAGACAGGCAGACAGACAGTACACATAAGTGTGTATGTGTGTGTGTGTGTGTGTGTGTGTGTGTGTGTGTGAGAGAGAGAGAGAGAGAGAGAGAGAGAGAAGAGAGAGAGAGAGAGATTGAGAAAGAGAGAGAGAGAGCGAGAGCAAGAACAAGAGCAAGAGCAAGAGCAAGAGCAAGAGCAAGAGCAAGAGCAAGAGCAAGAGCAAGAGCAAGAGCAAGAGCAAGAGCAAGAGCAAGAAGCAGTGTTTTTCCCTGCCTTAATGTCCCTTGAAATGTAAACTAAAGCAAACCAGTCCTTCCCCGGGATAGTTTTGGTCAGAGTATTTCATCATGGTAATAGAAAAGTAACTAGAACACTTTGGGGCATCTGCATCTTCAGTCTTTGAGAAGCTTGGTATTACATGTCCAATGTTAGTGTCTTGCCATTGCCACCCTTCTAGTCAGCAGGTCAAAGGATTACCCTCTGTGCCTCACGTGGATCACAAAGCATCAATTTCCTCCAAGTCAATATGTTTGCTGAGTAGCCAGACCCTTAGGTTCCCACATTACATTGGCTTTCAAATTCATAATGTTTTAAATATGCTTTTTGTCTCAAAAAATACAGAACACTTAATGTATCTATGTATTACTCAAATTGTTAGGAATAAAAATATAAAATAAATTATACAAAAAAGCTCTCCTTTTATCTGGTAAGCAGACAGAAAAACGAGACAATAGAAATATGGTGCCATGATATAATGTATGAAGTACTTAACAGTACACTAAAGCAGGGCAGGGAATGTGTGGGGAAAAGAAGCTTCAAGGGCAGGATATTTATGTCACGATATGAGCAAAGTGAGGAAATGAGGCTTACAGTCATCTTCCCAAAAGACATGTGGTAAGAGAAGACACTTAGTTTGATGAGAATTCACAAGGTCACATAGCTACGTGAGCAATGGAGTGAAAGAGATGGGTCAGAGGCATGGGGGCTTACAGGGTGCGGTAGATCACGCAATAAAATGGCTCTTTTATTTAAAAAATGATAGTGTGCTCATTTTGTATTTCTGCATAACAAAATGCAGCTAAAACATTTAAGGCATGGTGGTGGATGTCTGTGACCCCAGCATTTGGAAAACCGAGATATAAAGATTGTGAATTTGAGGCCAACTTAGGCTGCATAATAATATCTTATATTGCAAACTCTAACAAACTAATTGTTATAGTGAACAATCCTGAACAATTTCTATCAGTTAGGAGTTGAGTAATTATACTTTCTACACACAACTTCAAAAGGATAAAGTAAGATATCGTCTAGCAGTATCCTACTTGTAAGTATGTAACTGTACTGGCTAGTTTTGTGTCAATTTGACACAGCTGGAGTTATCACAGAGAAAGGAGCTTTAGTTGGGGAAATGCCCCCATGAGATCCAGCTGCAAGGCATTTTCTCAATTATTGATCAAGGGGGAGAGGCCCCTTGTGGGTGGTGCCATCTCTGGGCTGGTAGTCTTGGATTCTATAAGGGAGCAGGCTGAGCAAGCCAGTGGAAGCAAGCCAATAAAGAACATCCCTCCATGGCTTCTGCATCATCTCCTGCTTTCTGACCTGTTTTGAGTTCCAGTCCTGCATCCTTTGGTGATGAACAGTAGTATGGAAGTGTAAGCTGAATAAACCCTTTCCTCCCCAACTTGCTTCTTGGTCATGATGTTGTGCAGGAATAGAAACCCTGACTAAGACAGTAACCAAATACATTCTCAGCTCCTTCAAGATATTTGAAAAGCGTCTTCCCTTTCAGATGTTTCATGGCTATCCCATCCTCTTCCATGTTTAGAAGATGGAGAACCTCTCAAGTTCTTTCCATAGACTACCCACAACAGTGTGGCAGTTTGTTTCTTGTTGGCCAGTAAAGTGTCTCTTTGACTCAGGTTCCTCTGTTTTCTGATCAGGTCAGGCCAGAATCTTGCTTATGATTAATTCAGAGTTAATTGATTTGGGAGTTTAATTACATCTGAAAATCGCATTATCATCACAAACTCTTCTTAGATTCAAGGGCAGGGCCTATAGTCCACTCAAGAGGTGGAATGTAGGCGAGCTTAGAATTCTGTCTACAATACATGGGAAGTCAGGGATTTGGAGCATGGTAAATTAACTCCATTCAAGTTTTGACTTGGTGAGGTGGCCTAGAGGTTACTATGTGGTGGAGTTTAGATGAACAATAGTGCCACTGAGATGAATCAAGAGGCCATTTCCGTGGTATAGGCAATATTTGCTGATAGGTTGTATGACTTCGCTTCCAAGACAGACTCACTGGCTTTGGTGTATGGGACATGAATTCTGTGCTTAGAGGGCACAAAGCTGGCCATTGTGAATATCTGATGATACCCTCTCAATTTTTAAAATGCCTCTGTATATTCTGAGGTGCCCTTCTTCTCCCTCTACTAGCTGGACAGAGGCGGAAACAGCTGCAGCTTCCAAAGGCCTATGCTTACTAAGCTGTGGAGGTTGTTCCTCACTGAATGTGACGTGAATGTTGTTCCTGTGAGAAACTTCTATTTCAAAAACGAACTTACTATTTCCTTTAGGCCCTGGTTCCATCATAATTTACACAGAGGGCCACCAACCTCATTGAGACCCCCATAATCACCATACTGAAGAACACACTTCGTACCTGTTGTCTACTATGTAAATTTTTCTTTGCTTGTGCCAACTCCCATACTGACACACACACACAATTTTATCTAAAAGACAGCACGAATAGAGAAGCACCATGAAGATGGAAACCACCAAAACCATATTGCCTTGCAAATAAATGTCCCAGCATCTCTGAAATCAATAAATGACAAGTCTCTAAATTTGCTCTCTCCATCAGTAATACCTAATCCCCACTCAAACATACAACATCTAAGGATGTGATGACCAGCCATCCTTTTGTTGGTAAGCACTGGAGGATAAGGCTCTGATCTGCAGCTCAGTGAGAAACATTTTGTTTTCCGTTCTTTGTTTGTTTTATTTGGTTTTAAAGATTTATTGTAGAAAACAGAGAGAGAGAGAGAGAGAGAGAGAGAGAGAGAGAGAGAGAGAGAGAGAAGAAGAAGAAGAAGAAGAAGAAGAAGAAGAAGAAGAAGAAGAAGA
>NC_034597.1:90975758-91004084 GCF_900095145.1 Mus pahari
AAGAAGAAGAAGAAGAAGAAGAAGAAGAAGAAGAAGAAGAAGAAGAAGAAGAAGAAGAAGAAGAAGTAGTAGTAGTAGTAGTAGTAGTAGTAGTAGGCCAGCTGTGGCCGTGTGGAGAGAGGGGAGAAGGGAGGGGGAGAAGGAGAGCTAGAGATGAGAATAAGAGAGGTAAGAGCTTAAACATGAGAGACATTTTGAAGAGGCAGCTTTGTCCTGGGAACACTCCAGTGCCATTTATCCCTCCAAATGAGGGTCAAATGAGATCAAGACTCTTGAGTGGTCCATGGTGGAACCTTCAAATAATTATTCAGTTGATAATTGGGCCAACTGTAGCTGATTGCTGCTTGAACTCTTAAAATTGAACTCACACTGCAAAAGAATAGTTTGTATCCTTCTGGAAGATCTTCACAACCCATTGGGAAACTAATCTGGTTAGTTTTTATTTTGAATTTTACACAAATTTAGAGTTACCTGAGAAGAGGGGCCCGAAGCATTGTCTCCAGTAGATTGGTCTGGAGAATTAGCTTGGTTGATGATTGTTGTGCGAGGGTTCATCCCACTATGGGTGAAATCATTCTTAGGTAGGAGGGTCTAGGCTATGTAAGAAAGCTTGCTGAACAATGAGCCCTTTAGAACAATGCAGTAATTAGCATTCCTCTGTGGTCTCCCTTTCAAGCTTCTGCCTTGAGTGACTGCCTTAGCATCTCTGGATGATGCACTGCAACCTATAAGATGACATAAACCCATTTATCCCTAGTTGCTTTGGCTGTAGTATTTATTACAGCAACAGATACCAGACTAGTAAAGAAATAGTACTTACTTCTCTGTCTGTGTGCAGACGCTGTGGGAATGCTCAGTAACTTGTGTATGCATGTACGTAGAGAACAGATGAAAATTTTGGATATTGTTTCACAGGTCCCATCTACTTTATTTTTATTTATTTACTTACTTACTTACTGTGGTGGTTTGAATATACTTTGCCCAGGGAGTGGAAATATTAGGAGGTGTGGCCTTGTTGGAGGAAGTCTGTTACGATGGGGGTGGGCTTTAAGACACTCGCACTTGTGCTAGCTGCCTGGAAACGAGGCTTCTCCTGTTTGTATTTGGAACAAGATGTAGAACTCTAAACTCCCCCAAAGCCATGCCTACTGGACCCTGCTGTGCTTTCTGCCATGACGCTAATGGACTGAAACACAAAACCTGTATGCCAGCCCTAATTAAATGTTGTCCTTTATAAGAGTTGCTTTAATCATGATGTCTCTTTATAGCAATGGAAATCCCAACTTACTATGACACATTGGCCTGGGATTTACCAAATAGGCTAGGCTGGCTTGCCAGTGCCACCAAGAACACACCTGACTCTACCTCATCTGAGCTGGGATTAGAAGTACAGATCACCACGCCTAGGTTTTGTAAGTGAGTTCTCAGGAGTCAAACTCAGGTCTCTATGCTCATTCAGCAAGCATTTTCTGACTGAGCCATCCTCCAACCCCAGTGCTCACTTTGTACAAGAATGCCTTTACATCCTGTCTCTTATAAGACAATACCCTAGACATTATTACTGTGCAGGCACATTAAAATGTTTTTTTAACCCATTCCTATATCGTAATATTATAAAGGGCTCTTGGCTATTGAGAATGGCTAGGGTTGGAATGGCTGCACACACTTTTCCAGCTGTAAATTGCTTTCAAAGTTCAAAGAAAAAAACGACAGTGTTCACAGCACAGTGCACTTTCATTTCTGTTGCCTGCAACAGTAGTCATTTGTATTATTTCCAATGAAAAACTTGTCATAAAAGTAGTCCTTTGTTTCTTTTATCTAAACAGTGCAGAGTTTCTTTAAATTGTGCCTTATTATTTCTTGTCTCTAGTTCTTAAGGAACTCACAAAAACCCTGAAAATGCCACTAAACTGTTGACAAGACAAAGCTGACCTTACTGCTCTCTAAAAGGTAAGCAAAAACCACTATCTTGACAGAATCTTAGCAGCACTTTAAAGGGTGAAGGGTCAGATTGATTGTGTGTGCAGTTTGGAAGTATAGTAGAAGGCAGATCTTCTGCTGTAGGAGTTGATTAGTGATGGGTGGCATCTATGCTAGAACAGTTTAGGTTTGGTGAACATGACAAGGGTCACCGAGAAGTGAGCATACTTTGATTCTAATTACTATGAAGTTGAATGTCTGATATTTATTTAGATATCTTATTATAGACAATTAGGATTTTTCTAGACATGAAAAATATAATGTTACATATGCATGAGAGAAGTGACTTGGGAGAGTAAAGTATTATTAAAACAGGACTACTGCAGACAGTAAATTGCATTGCCCTCTCAGTGTTGGATATAGATCACCCTGCTTCAAAACTAATTGCAAATGTTAAGATTATTGATTTAGTTAGAATTAAGGTTTCCTCATTTTGTCTAATGACTAAGGGTTGATTAAATGATTTCCGTCAGATGTTACTAATTACTTTTGTTTTGTGATAAAATTCCTTGAAGGAGAAAACATCCTTTGTGACTCAAAGTTTCTGGGAGTTCAGTCCACATCTTCATCACCCAGGAAGCCCATCAGCCACAGGAGTACATCAGAGAGGAGATTATTCACTCCATGGTAAACAGAAAGCAGAAAGAGGGAAGTGGTATCCAGGAGCAACCAGCAACAGAAAGCCCTGGTGGCCCATTACATCCACCTTGGCCCTACCTCCTAAAGTCTTCAGAACTTCCCCAGATAGTGTCCCCACTCGAGAGCAGACACTGACCATGTATGCCTGTGGGGACAGTTCATGCTTGGTCCACAATGGGCACTGAGTGCAACCTGCTATCTTCACCCCAGCCACCATGGTCTTCATGTTGCTTTCCCTAGGGACATTCTATATTATACCCATGCCATTGTTCCTGGAACGAAATGCCAGGCTTACCCAGGAATTCATTACTGTGTTTTTATTCATTCTAGTAGAAACTTTGTGAAATATCATGCTTTCAGGTAGAAAAACCCAAGCTAACCACTACATATTTCTTACTAAGAAACATCTACCCATCTCCCAAAAATAGCATTTACGACACCTGATTGTAAAGGGATCACTCTACAAACTCTGTTTTCTTTCTTTTTCAATATGTATATTATTTTTATGCCACTCTTACTTTTTAGAAAAATCAAAGTAAATTTTGATCAATAAAGGATGAGAGTACTCATGACAGTGATATTAATTACTTTTCAGTAAAAAAAAAATTACTGCCTTACACCTCGGGGAACAGGTTTGTATCTACTTGATTTTATTTCACAGACTGTAATGCACTTCATTGTAAGTACTTTTTGGACATATTAGGAATATTCTAGAAGTAAAATTCATAGCCACTTTCTTCAAAAACTATTCCCTGGGAATCAACTGAAAGAAGAACAAGCAATTTCCTGTGGATTTGATCCTTGTCAAAATCCGGCCCTCATCCTGCAACCCAAGCTCATGTCACGGTTTAAAAGCCCATTGCATTTCTTCCTCAAACATGCACTACATAAACTTCTCACTATTCTTCCTGCTAAGGACAACTACATGCTGGAAGAAATGAATATGGCATCAAGAAACTAAAATTATAGAAATAAAAACACACAAGTATAGCAATAGTTATTATTCGCTACTTGGGTGAAGCAGTAACTTCCCTCTGCTTTCAAGTTAGAATGGTCATGTTTTATAAACCTGGCTTTTCTCTCTGTCTCTTTCTTTTTCTCCCTTTTTGGAAGGGATTTTTGCAAGTTGTTTTATGGGCTATGAACTATTTAAAATTTCTTGAGTTTAAGTTACTGTTAAAATAATTATACATACATACACATATACACAACAACACAAATACTTTTATAGGATATTTTTCATATACCATGTGAGAGCATATATGTATGTGTATACATATGCACACATATGCATATATATATATATAAATATATATATATATATATATACACATATATTTCTAACACAAACATACATACACATATATCACAAATATTAATGAAAAGAAGAAGGGACCAAGGAGGGGTACACAGGAGCATTTGGAGGGAAAAAAATGAAAGGAGAAATTATGTAATTATATTGTGAACTCAAAAAATAGATAATTTTTAAAAGGAACATTTGTCTGTCTCTCCTAGTGTGTAGCTTTCAGGTATTTATGATGTCATTTGATTCAATAATGTATTGCCCCCCTTCTTCAAAACAAGTGATAATTTGCTTGTAATTTTCCACTGCTTTATATAAATGCTCATTACTTTTTTAAAGGCCATGTGATTTTGAAGCTATCTAAATCTTACAGAGGTTATTAAATAAATCTGCCTATATTTTCACCACACATTTCTTAGCTCTAACTACTGCTAACAAGTTGAAAAGCACTCACAAAGAGTTCATATCACATTAGCCCCTCATTTTATCTTGTAACCCATTCTTGCTGAGACTCATAAATTCAAGGTTGAAGTCAATAAAACTGATTGTAAAACACTCTGGGAAAAGTATATGTACACTCACCTTATAATAACCATAAAAGTGTATAGGTGCCCCATAAAAACTGATGCTGTGATTTGATCCCTGTAAGCTCTTGGAAAATCTCTGTGTAAGCAATGTAGACCCGGTTTTACTCATGAGGAATTATATATTGAGTGCATGAAGCAGGAAAGGGATCACTCTACAAACTCTGTTTTCTTTCTTTTTCAATATGTATATTATTTTTATGCCACTCTTACTTTTTAGAAAAATCAAAGTAAATTTTGATCAATAAAGGATGAGAGTACTCATGACAGTGATATTAATTACTTTTCAGTAAAAAAAAAAAAGTCAAGGTTTTTTGTAAAAGTATAATTCCTTCTTCATAAGTGATTATTGGTATTACAAATATAAATATCATTTTAGTTTATTGAGTATGTGTTATTAGACATATTAGAGGACTTCCTGCAGGAGCTGGATTTGCTTTTAATGTCCCCTCATGAAGGATTAATGATTAAGCCTTTCATTTGTTGAGAACTAGTATCATCACTGTGCTGTACACGGTTCAGCATCATATTGGTAGAGCAACTGGATTCAAGTTCTGTCTTCTCTATTGCCATTGTGACTTCAGGTTGTTTATTTAAACCCTTTGATAACTAGTCTCCTTATTTCTAGAACCAAGATATTAATTTTCCTTTCTAGCTTAATAGATCATCATAAGGAACAAATTAATGTAAATGATTCAAAAGTTTGGTTTTTAAATTCAAAGTTTCTCCTATTTTGGACTTCAAAATATTTTGATTCTTAGGTTTTTGACTGACAGATCTTGAGCTTAAAAGTATAAGTCTTCAGCTTGAGAAAAAAAAGTATCAAAATGTATTCTGAGGTCTGAGCTGTTTGCTATGTACATAGACAAAAATTGTTATTGCTTTTAATATAACTTTTAATATAACTTTTTATTTAAAAACTTTAGTCTAATGGATGTCAGATCTTCCATTTTTTTTACAAGTTATATTATTAAACTAGGTTACTCTCAAGAGAGAATGGAAAGAAGAAATGAAATGCCACTCTTACATTTAGCAGTACTTTTGTCTGTTCTTTTAGCTTGGCCATTCAAGGTGAACCCTCTTCAAAGTTCATTTTATCCACTACATTAACCTTGTTGTGTTTCCTTTAGAACACTCTCTTCTGATATGTGAGTCATGAGGCATCTGGTCCCTTTATCAGAAACTAAGGAACAGATGTGTGGTTTAGTGAGTACACACAAACACGGGAAGGTCAAAGGCTGGCAGCTAACTTCTTTCCTATGTGGGAGAAAGGATACAAATGATTCACTTGCTTGGAACATTTATTCCTTGAATCAGCAACATCACAAAAACCATCATTTTATTTATTTTTCTATGAAGGCGTAAAATATATAGATATAGATATAGATATAGATATAGATATAGATATAGATATAAAGATATATATATATAAAGATATATATATATATATATATATATATATATATATATATTGTTGAGTTGTTAATAATTCTCTGGGAATCCAGATGATGGATTTCAAAATATGTTCTGTAGGCCAAACCAAGGAATGAACACACATGTCAAGATCTTTCTTCATTGACTATGAACAGGCATTTCTTCCTTATATAAACATTCAGCTCACATGAGAAAACTGTGGGGTCACTTGCCATGTGAGGGTTTTCTACTTGTTTCCCTTCTAAACTCATCCCCAGAGTCTTTTGAGACAGAGGAAAAAAAAAACCAAAAAAACCAAAAGCATGCCCAGGAGGAACTAGAACCAATGGGTTTGAAAAAACAAGCATTTAACATTGCTTGCACATTTATTTTGTTGTTGGTTTGTTTGTTTGTTTTGACGAATAGATATTGGGTAATTAATTAGGGGACCTATCTTTAGGGAAGATTGATTTTCCCACTTTAGAAATCATTCACTGTTGATAGTTGTTCATCCAGGTACAGGGCCATGTGAAAATTCCCCATCTGTACTAGTATGTCAGCTGGTGTTATCATTGTTCAGGTTATGTAGTCATAAGGTTGAGAAATTCATGGGTGCAGCTTCTCTGCTTTATATAGAGAACCTAATCTCAGAGCACCACAGATCCTGATCCCCTGACTCCTACAATTCTTTCCTACCTCTGCAATATTTCCCGAGCCTTGGGTTTAGAGATAGTGATACAGATGTATGAACAGGAACTGGGTACCCCACAGTCTATCATTCTCTGAATTTGATCAGTTATGGATTTCGGTAATAGTCTCTATTTCATGGGAAACAAAGCTTCTTCAATGAGTGTTGAGAAGCTCACTGATCTGAGGGTATAAGGCGAAGTTGACAGAATACACATAGAAATCATTCTGGTTTAGAAAATGGCTCTAGTAGATTCTCCTCTAGGTTCCATCGCTTCACCAGCCGCAGGCAACTGGCCAGCTTTATAGTAATATCAGGCTTGAATTTATTCCTATTGAGCAGGCAGTAAGTCCAGTTAGATGGCTGTTGGCTACTCCCAAGATCATTGCTACTACTGAACCTTCGGAGGATATCTTGTAAAGCTGGTCATTGCTGTAGTGCATAGGCATCGGAGTAGGGTAAGAACATTGATTCTTTCCAAGGCAACTTTCATAGCAACGTACAGAGTTATGAGAGCTAGTCCTCGGGGAAGTGGTGTTAAGACCAGATCCAGGTAGTCAGACTCAGCTTTATATGTTTAATCTTATTATTAATTATTTCTTTAATAATTACAGAGAAGGAGCCCATGAATTTGAAATGGGTGACATGGAAAGAACTGGAGATTACAGAGGTGGGGAGAAATAATGTAATTATAGTTTCAAAATTCTCAAAACTTTAAATACAAATAAAAGAAAAAATTTTTAAACGTGAAATTGGATGGTTAGAGAAGTGGAATTGGATCTGGAAGGCATTGGGGGTGACCATAATCAAAATCTGTTTTATGAAGTCCTCAAAATATTAACAAAATATATTTTTTCTATGAAGACAACAAATGAAACTGTATGTTCTTGAAAAAAAATTGAAACCTCTTTTCACTATTCTGTGTTTTATTTTTTAAATCAAAGCCTCCCGCCTTGGCTTTTAACCCCCACGTTCCAACTTAAGAGACATCAGTGTTAGGGAAGTTGAATAAAGAGTCGCAGCAGAAGGAAGCCATTCCAGCTCCCTCTTTCAGGAGTATGAGGCATTCATGTCAACTCAACATTTTAAGTAAAGAAATACCACTTTGGACTTAAATGTATCTTAAGCCTTTGGACTTTTTTCTGTCAATTCACACAACTGTATTTTTTCATGTACAAGCAAGAAGAAAATTAAGCTCGTCCAGCAACCTAAAAGACCAGTGGGAAGAGGAGAGGTTTGCTGTGTGAACTGAGTTCTAAAAATTATACCCATTCTGAATACTGGGCACAATGTTGGATTCTCCCACACCTCTGTTTTCACGGGTAACTGAAAACAAGCCAATTCACTTGGTACACCACGATTTAACTTCAAGAAACCTTATGCCTTCTCTCCCATATGAAATCATTTGTCACAAGACTTCCAACAATCCATTATTCTAATGATATTAGCAAACATTTTATCAGTTCTTCTAATCCCACTGTATTGGGCAGATTTTAGAGGGTTTTTGGACTTCTGGAGTTGCTGCTCAACTTTTGCCTTAATGACTTAATGTGTAAATATGCAAAGCATAAAGGTTCTTAAATCTGCCCCCATTACAGCTGAGTAAAATTATAAATATGCATATTTTTACAATAGAATTTTGAAAATAGAATTTCCTTCTTGCTATTTATTGCTAAGTGTTTTTTGCTCTTTTCTTTCCTCCAACTGTTGACCTCTTAGTAATAGAAAATGTTAGCATCAAGCATATGTTCTAATGAGATACCTACTCCTAGAAATTCTCATTTTAAATGCTAGGGTTATGATCTCATAAATCAATTTCTGTATTTGGTAAGCAGGAAGAAGGACATTCTTCCCTGTTAGTGGAGATTTCTTACCCTTGAAATTGCATTTTGCAGACTGTGCCTAAGGCATACTATACACTGCATTTATGTTGTCAGGTGATATTATAAACATACATATATATTAACTTTTTAAGCATATATTTTCTTCCTCATTTTCTCAAGAGTCATAAAAAGCTCCTGAGTAAATGCTCAATTCCCAAGACTCAGATTGGTTTGCAGAAAATGAATCTGATAGATGCCAGTGGCTACCCAATTTCCATGGATGGGGTTTTCTGATACACTCTCTTTCTTGGTCAAATGGAGTGATTGTTATAAATTTTCAACTTATTTCCTTCTAGATTTAGGCATTCCCTCTGATTTCACTGTTTTCAAGATTGAAACTCATTTTGGGTAGCCTTAGATTATGAGTCAAAATAATAAGTTTACAGAGTGCTTTAAGTTCCAACTTCTATTTCCCCACAGAAAACTATGGGCTGTGGACTTCCTGCATTTAATCAAAAGCAGTTAATTCTAATATTCTAATTCATAACTTCATACAAATTCATATATATATATATATATATATATATATAGTGGAGTAGTTCCTAGTGGGTAAAATAGAAAACAAATCAAAAGGATATTTGCTGATACCCTGGTATGTGTATGTGTATACTCGGTATACACTAATTGTGTACCTGCCCTGGTGTGTTACTGACTCGGTATACATTCACTGATTTTGTACCTGCAGTGCATCCCAGCTGTGTAGAGGTGACCCTCATATGGAGAAAAGCATTTCTCTGCCCCTTAAAGAGTCCTTCCAAATCTGTTAACAGATTTCACATACAGGCAATATGGGAAGTGGGCTGGGTGGGTGATGGGCTGAAAACCTAAGAAAAATTTAATATGAGAGCAGAGGAGAATGCTTCATTTTGAAGGTTATCGAGTTATGAATCCTTAATTTTCAGGGTGAGCACTTAGGTTTGTTAAAATATATTAAAATGCAATTTGAGGTATGAAGCCAGATTACTGACTGAAACTGATAGGGCTAGCTTTGTAGACAACAAGACTGGGTGAAGAGAAGGGATAAAATTTGACTTTAGCACTGGTGTAACATTTAGTGTACTTAAGGACATCTATTGAAAAGTGTGTCGATGCACAGATTCACACAGGCATGTGGCATGCACATGTTCTGTGAATGTTCCAGAATGACCTCCCTCCTTGATTGGCGTGTGCCTTTTATCCCACTGCTTATGGTAGACCACTGCACAGACCGGGACTTGCCTCTCCTAGCTTCTCGGCTAATGTTTCCGGTTTTGTTTTGTTTTTTTCTTTCTTTCTTTTCTTTATGTGATATTTATTTTTGAGTCTCAGAGCCTTCAAATTCGTGTATATTTAACATGTATTATATTGACCTGGTCCACGGGTCAATCAACGGAGTCTGCAAAAGAGAGTGGGGACTTAGGGCCAAGAGACTCGAAGAATGGAGACAACATAGGCTATCTAAATTACGTATTGCCTTGGCCATTAACTTAATCTCTCCTCGAAAATCATTGTCTATAACACCAGGAACAGTTTGCAGTCCTGCATGGTAGTACTGCTTCTTCCATCAGGCCAAACACACTTGGATAGAACCGTCCGAACACTCCAGTGGGTAGGGCCTGAGTCCCATTTCTGGGGTTAGTACTATGTGGGCGGTGGAACTGAGGTCCAGTCCTGCACTTCCTGGGGTTGCTCAGCTACGTTCTGAAAGAGATTGTTGTTGCTTGCTGGCATGAAGCTGACGGCCCCATAAGCCTGTTGTGGCTTGTGTTGGTTCGGGGCCTTGGGCTGGCCCCTGCTTCCTTGTATATCATCTGTCTTGGATCTATACTTATCAGCCCAATTGTTTTCCACCTTTGCAAAGCGGACACAGCCCAGGCTGTTTCCCAGGCTGTCTCGGGAGTTCACTCATTTCCTACCCTGCAATCTTGCAAAATGCCCAGGCTTGCCACACTTAAAACAGGCCTTTTGGTCTCTACTTGCCAAGAAGTCTCTTACTGACGGTTCCTTGCATGGCAGCCACCATAGCTAATCCCTGTCTGTAGGAGGGCCCTATGTCAGAACAGAGTCCGATGGACCCAGTAAGGTCTGTCTTCTTCCTGTAGTGTCTAATGGCCGCTTGGCAGACAGGATTAGCATTTTCAAATGCAAGCTGTTTCACATAGTCTCTGCATTACCAAAAATCCTCCCTGCTGTTATCAGTCGATAAACAAAATCAGAAAAATCTTTCATCAGGCCCTTGTCTGACTGCTGTCAAAGATGCACCAGCGTGTCCCTTTACTGGGAGTTTACTTCAAACCTTCGTAGCTGCGCGAAAAAACCTGGGTCATATTGCATCTGGTCATCACTTGAAGCAAATTGTCCTTCTCCCACACCAAGGCATCAAAGGGCCAAGCATTGCCTGCCTCCTAGTGATCTCTTTGCAAGTCTCATGATACTCCGATTTCCAGATAAGATGGTCACCACCGCTAGGAACTGCTCTCACTAGGGAATTCCAATCCCCAGGAGTCAGCCACTCCTCTGCAGCAGATTCCAGGATTGCAGGAGTAAAAGGAGCAGTGGCGCCTTCCTGTGACACTGCATTTTTGAATTCTTTAATGATTTGGAAATTGAAACCTGTGTGATGTCTCCAAGCAACCCCTTGAGCATCTATGGTCTCCGATACAGGGAAAGCCTCAGCATTTCCCTCCTCAGGGCGATCTGCGGCTGAACTAAAGCCAGAGGCCAGGGGCTGTCTTCCAATTCTGCGTTGAGGAACTCAAGGCTCCCCGGGGAATTTTCTCGGGTGGCTTTGCCCTTTCTAGGGTCCAAGACAGCCATCCCTAGGACACCATCAAGTGGTCCAGGGGGCACAGATGGAGGATGTTTCTGAAAGGGGGGCCATTCACGATCGTGATATTTGGTGCCTCTTCCTCCAGGTTATCGCAGTCTGACTCAGAGAACGTATAGTGATGGACAGTTGCCACAAAGAACATTTCAATGCACGTTATGAAACCCTGCAGGTCTATGGCCACAGCTTCGGCACTTTGACATTCCCAGGTTTGCTTTTCTGAAACAAAATAAGTACTGCTTTTCAAACGGAAGCAAAACCCACGAGTTTCACACAGAGAAACTTGCTAGCAGGTTGTATAGGCCTACGCTTTTCCTTTAGGACTTTGTAAAACATCAGCTGGCAGTACACGGCAAACAGTTGTGACAAACTGCTTAATATAACCAGGTATGTCCAAACATTGGAGAAATTAAAGCTTCCCCCATCACTTATTTCTTGCCCCATTTTTGTTACTATGACTCACCAGTCTCGATGTGGTAAGTTCCCACTCGGTTGACACTTCTTCCAGTAACGTCCCTCACAGGGTCTCTCATTCTTGCTGTCCCTGTTCTGACACCAGGTGACCCAGTCCACAGGTCAGTCAACGGGTCTGCAAGAGAGAGTGGGGATTGAGGAACAAGAGACTCGAAGAATGGAGACAACACAGGCTGTCTGCTCAACTCTCAAGTCTCATTTATTGGAAGGCAACTATATGCACTCACTGGGGAGTGCAGCTGGAGACACTTAACCACGGGTACAGGATGTGTAGGAGAAAAACAAGATGTTATCATAATGTATTCAGCTGTGGTGGACTTCTTGCAAAAACATCATGCTAGGAAAACAAGTCTCTCATCAGGGTGGAAAAGTACCACCTGTAAGTAAATAGCCCGAGATGGCTGCAAAGATGATAGCCGCTATCTGCTAAGAGTTGGCTCCCAACATTATAACATGTTTAATATTCAAATACAGGTATATATAGTGAAAAGATCACAAGTAATCAAATTAGCTTTCTAGAATCTATCCATTGAGGAGGCATGACAATAGTATGTAATTCTACCATGGTAGCACAATTTTATATGCATGGTTCCCCTCCCTCTACTCCTCCCAGTCTTTCCCCACCTCTCATCCGGATCCAATCCCTTTTGATCACTAGAATATAATAATGAAATTAAGAAAAATATAATAAGATAAAACAAAAAATGAACAAATAGGAATAGAAGAAAACAAACGAAAGGAAAGGAGGCTAAGAGAAGGCACAAGGAAAAGATAGAGACACAGAAAAATAGTTGTTCACATACTGAGGAATGCCATAAAAACCCCAAACCAGAAACCATAACGTATATGCAAAGGACCTTTAGAGAAAACACACAAACAAACAAATAAATAAAATAAGTGCTGACGTGATGTCATGACACAAGGAACCTCCAAAGCCATTGTTGCGCTGATTTCCTACCGGCCATCCACTGCTGGCCAAGTAGCTTACAGCTAAGAGTAGTTTGTTTCCCCAGCGAGACTGACTCCTTTGGAGAAAACAAAATTTTCATTTGCAAGTGGGTTATCAATTGGAGATAGGCTCTGGCTTAAGCACGGGGAAATGCATCCACTTCTTTCAGCTCTAGGACCCCATCTTGTGCAGGCCCTGTGCAAATTGCCTGTTTCTGCCTGTGAGTTCATATATGTGTCCTTCTTGCTATGTTTACAAGGCCTTGTTTCCTTGTTCTCCACACCCCCTGGCTCTTACACTTTTTCTTTCTTCCCTTCAGCAGGGTTCCCTGAGCTTGGAGGGAAGCGATATGATGGAAACATCTGTTGAGGGCTGAATGTCCCAAGGTCACCCACTCTGCATTGTGTCCTACTCTGTGTCTCTGTGTTTGTTCCCATCTACTGCAGGAGGAAGCATCTCTGTTGATTGCTGAGCAAGGAAGGCATTAATCCCTGAGTATAGATAGAAGAGTGTTGTTATTCAGAGTCATTTTATTGCTATGTTCCTTTTGTAAAACTGTATATTATATTTCCCCTTGTTCCCTGGGCTATCTAGTCTCAGGTTCTTGGTCACCCGAGCAGTTTCAGTTATAGTTATAGTTTCAGTTTCAGTTCCATCTTGTGGAATTGGCTTTAAATCTTATCAGAGCACATTAGTTAATTCCACAAGCTTTGTGCTGCCTTTGCCTGCAAGGTCACCACTGTAGACAGAAGGATTTGTAGCTAGGTGCATGCTTATGTTTCACTTTTGTAAGCATAGAAAGTACCTCCCAGCACCAAGAGCACTACCCCATAGGGATGAAAGCTCTTGGTAGGTACCAGCTCAACTTTTTTGTGCTCATTAACCTGGGTCAGTGCTGGCTTCAGCAACAGTGCCTCGTGGTCAGTTTTGGGAAGACAAACTGTCAGTTTTTGGAGAGAAAAGATGTAGTCTTGGCAACAGCCTGGGTTGTATGGGGATTCCCACAAAAATCCCTTTGGCTAAAAATGTATTAGATGTAATCCATTCCCAGTCCAAGAAACTTCATTTGATGACAAGATACGACCTATCAATTTTGTTGACCTTAGTCCTGCTGTTCACTAAAACTCCATGATAATTCATTCTAGATGACATAACTTCTTGGTGCTACTTTATCAATTTACCTTTATTTTACATATGAGTGCTTTCCTACATCTGTATCTGTGCACCACGTAGACGCCTGGTGCCCGTGTAAGCTAAAAGAGGGCACCTGATCCCTGTAACTGGACTTATGGACAATTGTAAGCCACTGTGTGACTACTGGGAACCAAACCCACGTCTTCTGCAAGAACAAGTGCTCTTAACATCTAAGGCATCTCTCTGACCCCTCTTGGAGGTTTTTATATTTATCTATAACTGAGACAATGACATCTATTTAATAAGGTCCCTTCTACTCTAGGCTTAGAAAAGTATGCATGGAAATACCTGACACACTCAACAATGGCTTTTTGTCTATAAAAATTACTATGCAGTTTTCTCTAACAGCTTTGCCATTTCCCAGAAGTTCACAGTCCTTGCTCCCTGAGTAACTCCTGTGTTAAGATACCTGCTCTAATGAATTCTATTGTATTTATATAAACCTAGTCTGCATTCAGTTGAAAGTTCATGCTTAGAATTAAGGTGCAACACCAAGATCAATATCATATTTTATTTATAATTTTACCATTTAATGCAAGTCACATGTATTCTCCTATGTACCCATATCGCTAATAATTGTTTCACACCTGTTTTAGTTGAGATTGCTTGTGGAACTTCAAATGTGTTGACTTTTGGAAAAGAAAAAAATAAACTCGCCTTTTAAGGTTTGTAATTAATTTATTTCTTCCATTTGGAACTTGTAAAACAATTCACAATTGTATCAAGAGTTATATTAAAATTAGAGGTCACTTTGAAGAAAGGCCAACTTCTTATTTCTTAGGTAAAGTTCTGTTTCTCTCAATCCCGTTTGAAATCTACTCATGGGTAGCTTTCATTCTTTCCTTTTCTCTCCACATTTTCAATGTACATTTTATTTATTCTAGTTATTAGTTATGTTAATTAGCTTGGCTTGCTTACAGTTAGCAATGGCATCTTTATTTGCCAGGAGCTTGTGGTGTTTCTTGACACATGTTTCTTAATAGCTAAGTATTTTAACACACTACCTTCTTCCTTTTTAGTTAGTGTTTTCTCATTGGTGAAAGACTGGATCTTTAATAATTTAATCCATTAATATTTTTCAGTTATTCTAAACAAAGCTTCATAGCAAGATTCTTATGCAAACCCACAAAGTACTAAAAAATCGCTGAAGACCCAATCATTTAAGAATTCCCAATAAGCTAATTTACAAGTACTTAAAAGTATCTCCAGTGATTTAAAATAAAAATAAGAATGAAGACACTTAAAATGATAATGCCCTGACAAACTAGAAGCCTATATAACATTAATACAACCATGATGGTTTGGTTTGTATATGCTCAGCCCAGGGAGTGGCATTATTAGATGGTATAGCCCTGTTAGAGTGGTTGTGTCACTGTGGGTGTTGGCTCTAAGAACCTCATCCTAGCTGCCTGGAAGCTAGTATTCTGCTAGCAGCCTTCAGATGAAGATGTAAAAGTCTCAGCTCCTCCTGCACTGTGCCTGCCTGGGTGTTGCCATGTTGTTACCTTGATGATGATAATGGACCGAACCTCTGAATCTGTAAGCCAGCCCTAATTAAATGTTGTCCTTGGGGAAAAATCTCCCCCAGCTAAATGTTGGTCCAGGCATGAAAGTATAATCCCAGGAGGCAAAGACAAGCAGATCTCTGAGTTCAAGGCCAGCCTAGGGCAAGTTCTAGGTGAAGAAAAACTTAAATCTAGCCTTGGTAGACCACAATTTTAATCCCAGAGCTTCGGAGATAGGCATACAGATCTTTGAAGTTCAAAGTCAGTCTATGAAACATGTTACAGGACATCCAAGTTTAGGCAGTGGAGGAGTTGCAAAGCAGAAAGCTAGTGATAATGTAATAGAACAAGGGGGCCATGTTCCAGTCCCAGCAAGCAGCAGAACTCAGTAGTTTCGGTGATATGACTCCGACTTTAGGGTCCAAAATAGAAGAGATTACTGGGACAATTGATGCTGGTTAGCTGAAACTAAGAAATTATTGGTGTTTAAGAAGAGACCAGAATCACAGAGGCGAAATCCTCTGGGAAGTATTTTCTGAGAGCACAAAGAAGCTGTGTTCCAGAGATAGCCAAAGTTGTACCTCCTGCTGCAACTGTACTTGGTAATGTGTAAGAGTCACTCAGGTGGTACTGGTTTTGAAGGCATGAAGGCATCATGAAGAAGAGCTGAGGCTTTGCACTGTGAGAGGCCAGGGAAGGCCATTGGTGAAGGTGCAGCCTCAGATGCAGTTGATGGCCCAGGACTAAAGGGGTCATGCAAAGAAGTTGAGGCTTAGCACTATGAAGAGAGCCTATGAAAGGCTATTGGTGAAGCCTAGTTGCAGTGGAAGACCCCAGTGTATTGGCGATGCCAGTATCATGGGATGATCACCAAGAACAGCAACAGCAATGTAGTGGATCAACCTGAGCCTAGGGTGCTACAGAGAGCAGAGCTGGAGACCTGATCCTGCTTTGGAGGAGCCCAGAAGATCATGTTTGGAACCCAGATATTGAAACAAGAAGCTGTAACATTGAAGTTGTCTTGGAAACCCCAAGATGCTCGAGATGCCAGAGCCGTAGGCTATCTGCTGAGGAAAACTGCTAACAGGGGGTAGAACCAGTTCAGGAGAAAGCAGTTTGTTATAGTCAACAAAGATGAAAAAGGAGTTGGAGACGTGAAAAGTGCTTGGACATCAGCCATGGAGATGCAGCATGTGGAGTTGGCCCAGCCGGTTTCCTGTCTTGCTTTGGGAATTACAGTTAAGTGATTAGATGAATCTCAGAAGAGACTTTGGACTTTTAACATTGTTGAGACTGATATAGACTCTGGGGACTTTTGAAGTTGGCCTACATTGCATTATGCTATGTTTAGGTATGGCCCCCACAGACTCATATGTTTGGATAAGCCTATGTTTGCTCGGTCCAATGAGTGGCACTATTAAAAGGTGTAACCACATTGGAGTGGGTGTGTCACTGTGGATGTGGGCTATAAAACTCTCATCCTAGCTTCCTGGAAGCCAGTGTTCTGAGGAATATCGAATGGCTGAGAAACACCTGAAAAAATGTTCAACATCCTTAGCCATCAGGGAAATGCAAATCAAAACAACCCTGAGATTCCATCTCACTCCAATCAGAATGGCTAAGATTAAAAATTCAGGTGACAGCAGATGCTGGTGAGGTTGTGGAGAAAGAGGAACACTCCTCCATTGCTGGTGGGATTGCAAACTTGTACAACCACTCTGGAAATCAGTCTGGCGGCTCCTCAGAAAATTGGCTCCTCAGATCTTCTGGCATATACCCAGAAGATCTTCCAACTGTTAGCAGCCTTCAGATTAACATGTAGAACTCTCAGCTCCTCCTGTACCATGACTGCCTGGCTGCTGTCATGTTTCTGCCTTGATGATAATGGACTGAACCTCTGAACCTGTAAGCCAGCACCAATTAAATGTTGTGTCAATAACAGTTCCCTTGGTCATGATGTCTGTTCACAGCAGTAAACCCCTAAGGCAACAAAAACTAATTTTTATGATAACAAAAGGTATGTGGGAGTAAAACAAATACCAGTTGATTTAGATTTATTTAGATACACTAAGCAGGCACAATGGCACACATCTGTAATCCCAATACTTGGGAGAAAGAGGATCACAAGTTCAAGGCCAGTCAGAGCCTGGGCTACACAGTGAGCCTCTGTCTCAAATATTAACAAAAAATATACATGCAACAAAATCAGAAAGATTATAAAAGAAATGGCAAGAGGTAAACTATAAGCCAGTGAGGTCAAGAGAGAACTCTCAATATATAAAGATCATGAAGAAAACAATATTATTTGAAATTGCTTTAAATTCTAAAGTTACTCTAAGAATTTCTAAAAAGAAAAAATATATTTTTCCCCTGTGGTGAAAGATGCCTGTAGATATCTAGAAGTTAATAATAAATAATAAATTGTAAATTAAAAAACACAGCTACAGCATTGTTTCTTACAAAGGAGGAAAATAAAAATAATTTAACTATTCAAGAACCATCAAAACACATCCACTATAGAAAACTCAAGCAGTAAATTCCTCACTTACTGATTTCATACTTTAAGGAGGAAAACAGAAGATGAAGGAAATGTCTTTATTCTGAACTAGATCATCCTCAGCAATGATGTCATAGCCTCTTCTGAGGGGAACAACCTGATGACTGATTGTCCACACAGGAGGCTGTGTTCTGCTTGGCCTTCCTCTGACATGGGTAATTAACTGGGCCGGAGGTCAGCTTGTGACATATGAACATGCTTAAGTTAAATAGTGACCAGCGAAAAACACTGGAAAAAAAGATGAACAGGATTATTATATACTAAATTAAATTATTACACTCTACTCCTGAACAAGGCACATTTATGAATCAGTTCAAATACACTCTAATATGTAAGCAAAAGACTGGCAGGAAAATAGAAACTCTGCTTTGGTGCTTAAGTGTCCCCAGAATAAACAATCCTCTGACGTGATAGCTACTGGTGAACACGGTTCCCAAGTTGGGTACGAAAGAGAAGCCAACAGGTCTGACTGTTGGGAGAAGGAGAGAGAGAAATATGAAATAGGTTTCTCCTGATGCTGACTTCAGCAGAATTCAAACTAGCCTGATGGCTGTTTGCTTTCCCTATCAGGATTCTGTATCACTTCCATTATAAGCAGCAGACTGTGAGGGGCCAGAGTCCTTTGGTGCCCCAGTAGCAACCATGCATGCTTCTTCCTCAGAGCCTACAGAGGAAAACAAAAATGCCATGCTATCGAAGCACCTCAGTGTGTCCTGTTAAAAGATGCACTCTTACAGCAAGCTTTCCTGCTCATGAAGAAGAGAAGGCCTTCTTCAGGTTGTTAATAGTCTTCGACAAATAGTGATGTGATGCATTTCTGCCTTTGAGCCACTGAAAAGTTTTGTAGAAGTTCAGCCAAAAGCACACCAAGCTCGTTCTCTACGCCAGCTTTTTCACTTCATGTATTCTTTGCATGTTTATTTGCAAAGATGCTAGTAATACAGAAGGAATGAAATTAATATTTAATTACAAGAGGAGCAAATGCACAGAAATAATAAAATTGGATTTAAGATGGGCAATCGAAACTGTGTGCCGCGTGGCACTATGCATTGCTAACAGGAAAACTGAAAACTTCTGTTTATTCTTTCAGCCAAACCCAAATAAACTCAGCTCTGACAGTGGCTGTTGTTGGAGCTGGAGAGATTGCTCCCTGCTTAAGAGTACTTGCTCTCACAAAAGATCCAGGTTCGGTTTTCTCGACCCAAATGGTGGCTCATAACCATTTGTAACTTCAGTTTCAGAGGACCCGAAGCCTTCCGCAGGCCTTTTCTGGCACTGAGCATGATGTGGGCAAAACAAACTAGTAAAACCATTAAAATGAGTGTGTTTTTGCGTGATATGAACTCTATATTTAAGAGAATGTGTTTTCTCCTTAGATCAACAACTGTGCATTATTTCCTGAATGTGTGAGGAGATAGTTTGGAAATAACCAACCTTAGCTACAGGGATAGATAGCACATTATCAGTGAACAGCAGATTGAGTGCAGCTTGTTTTAAAATCAATCGTAAGCACGGTTTACTCTTCTAACCCTCTTCAGTTTACCAGACTGGGCAAATGGCATAGGAGAAAAAGCCATTCCACAGAAACAATTCTCACAGGGAAAAAAAAAAAAGGAATATGTTTTAACATCTCAGAAAGGTCATTCATGTTAACATGATTTCAATTTCTCAAGTTGAAATTGGGAGTCAGTATTGTACCAGCTTGTTCGCTTACAGAGGGGGCTTGAGCACATAAGTAAGAGGTAGCCAAATGGCTCATGAAGCTAAATTGATGGCTTGGACTTTCCTTCCCCTTGGTTTATCTCAGTCTGTCTATACGCCAGTTTCACCTACTATAAGAACCTTCTGGAATGCTGTTGGGACATGCCTATTAGCAGCTGGGGGCTTCGCTTATTTGGTTTTTAGACCAGTCACCAAGCACAAAGTGGGCATTATAAATAAACTGGGATCAGCACCAACTCATGCTCTTGTAGAAGACCTTTCCTGTATTCTCAGCTATGGTGTTATGTCACAACCTCAGCATGCTCAGAGGCATTCCAGCTCACTCTGTTAACCTACGAAGCTTCTGCTCCATGCTGCCGAGCTAAGCACCCCACAAAACGTGCCTGCCGTGTCTCTTCTTCCAGTTACAACTTTAAGCTAAGCATGCCTGGGATCCCTGGCAGAGACACCTTCCAGACAGTCCCACCATGAAGTGAATTCCTGTAGCAGTACATGTAGGTTCCCCTGACAAAATCCCCAAGCTCCCTTTGCCTGTGGATGGCATCGCTGTATAAATAAACCCAGTGCTTTCCTTGCCGGCTGCAGGCAGTGAGTCTTTCTTCACTCTTCCATGCCTCCTCAGTGCTTGTGTGTGCACTCCAAGATGTGAATCCATTGTGTCCAGTCACATTATCTACTCTTAAGCAAATGCTAAGCCAGAGTTGTGACAATGTAGTAAAATATTTGGAATGCTTGCCCAGGGATGAAACAGGAAAGCAGATCCACGTTACTGACCATGTAATTACCAGAAAACTCGGGAAATGGAACCTGCTAACACCCAAGTCATGTTATGAGAAGTAAATAAGGGGATATAGTATGGAAATAATAAAGTGCTATGTGGTAGCTCAACTACCATTTGTCCAATATGATTCTTCTGGAAATCAAAAAAGGAAAGAAAGAAAGGAGGGAAGGAGGGGTGAAAGGAACGAAGGAAGGAAGGAAAGAAGGGAGGGAGGGAGGGAAGGAGGAAGGGAGGAAGGAAGGGAGGAAGGAAGGAAGGAAGGAAGGAAGGAAGAAGTTCAGAAAAACAATTCATAGAAAGGACCTCTGTCCATAAAGGAAGAAAGCTCTTTGTATAGTATCTTGCAATATGAGAGCAAATCACTGAGCTGTTAAAAGTATAAAATAAAGAAGCCCCAGGGGTGTCCTCTGGACAATCAGAGAGAAAATGACTCAGCATCTCCCCTGACTGGCCAGCTGACCTCTCAAAGATGACAGCACGAAGTAGTATCAGAAGGAATGTGGGATTTGACTCTGACTAATAAAATTTTTGTGTGTGTGTGTGTGTGTGTGTGTGTGTGTATACAAAGTGGCATTTTTTTTTTTGCTCATTAAATATACCCTTAAAATCATTCCATAAGAATTCTAGGAAGAAGATGGGCCATTACCATTCCATTTCCACATGGCAGAATTCTCAAAGGTGCTGTGAGGGAGGAAATCTGCAGTAAGAGTAATTTTCTAAACAATGCTCTGAGGACACGCAAGGACATGTTTAGTTAAAGTGTGCCATGACTCATAATGGAAAGTAGAAATCTTGACCTACATTTAAAGACGGTTTAAGAGGAAAATATGTTTTCTTTTTCACACTTTTCTAGCATGAAAAAGAAAACATATTGAAATTTCCTTCTGCCCTTTGTCTGAGAAAACAGCTGAGTTTGAAAGTAGAGATACATTTTGCATATATGTCTTATGATTTTCACCTCTTCCTCTGTTGATAGGATGCCATAACTTGGCCATTGGGAACAAAAGAATGAAATGATATTTGCAGTAAAAACGGGTTGAAGTGGGGCCCACATTCAGCAAATTAAGGCAAACACAAAAAGACAAATATCTCATGTTTTCAAGCACATGTGCAGACATGCATACACACACAAGAGGAGAGAGAGAGAGAGAGAGAGAGAGAGAGAGAGAGAGAGATGTTTTAAACATCTTTCTTTTGTAGATGTTGAAAGAATATTCGTGAGTAGTCACAACTTGTTTGCAAAAGTAAATGTCTCTTGCAAACCATTGATTCATGTTACACCTAGAATGTTTTTGAATATTCTGGTGCTTATTTCATTCACCCTTTTTCCTTCATCCTTTGGAGCACATTTGATTTCAAGCCAGAGTCCCTTTTAGGCAAATAGGATTGGTTAATGTATGCACAGCTTAAACATCAGAAGAGATTCCCTACTCAATCCGGAGTGACTTGAAGCCAAGGTAGTTGCCAGACTTGCTAGGAAGGTGTCTACTTCATTCAACCTTTAAATATTAGTTTCATGGTATGCACTCACTGATAAGTGGATATTAGCTCAGAAGCTCAGAATACCCAAGATACAATTTGCAAAACGCATGAAACTCAAGAAGAAGGAAAACCAAAGTGTGGATACTTCACACTTTCTTCGAAGGGTGAACAAAATACCCATGGAAGGAGTTTCAGAGACAAAATGTGGAGCAGAGACTGAAGGAATGACCATCCAGAGACTGCCCCACCTGGGGATCCATCTCATAGACAACCACTAAGTCCAGACACTATTGTGGATGCCAACAAGAGCTTGCTGATAGGAGCCTAATATAGCTGTCTCCTGAGAGGCTCTGCCAGTGCCTGACAAATACAGAAGTGGATGCTCACAGCCATCCATTGGACTGAGCACAGGGTCCCCAATGAAGGAGCTAGAGAAAGTACCCGAGGAGCTGAAGGGGTTTGCAGCCCCATAGGAGGAACAACAATATAAACTAACCAGTACCCCCAGAGCTCCCTGGGACTAAACCACCAAAGAAAACACTGCATATGTAGAAGAGGATGGCTTAGTAGGTTATCAGTAAGAGGAGAGGCCCTTGGTCCTGTGAAGGTTCTATACCCCAGTATAGGGGAATTCCAGGGTCAGGAAGCAGGAGTGGGTGGATTGGTGAGCAAGGGGAGGGGGAAGGGATAGGGGGTTCTCAGAGGGGAAATTAGGAAATGTAAATACATTTGAAATGTAAATAAAGAAAATATCTCATAAAAATTTAAAAATAAATATTAGTTTCTCTTTTTAAATAATTAACTGTTTTTATTGAAAATAGAAGGGTGCTTTCAGTTGAGGAAATTTTACTTCCAATGGCACAGAGACTCCAGTGATCATTGAAGTCAGGATTCTGGATGAGGCTGGTAGTTTCCAAGAGGCCCCAAGTGAGAAAATGGTAGCCAGGAATGAATCTATCCAAATGCCTAGCATGCCACAGCCCCTATCTAGGGAACATATGGGGAGCCACAATTGCCAGTTTGAGCCAAAATAGAGCCATTAGTGTGCCTAACTGTACATAGCACTTGACAGAATTATGCATAATTTGAGCCAGCCTGCTGTACCTTCCTGTGGATTCGAATGGAATTCAAGACATCACTTTATACTGAATCATCTCTCAAAATAACCCACACATTCAAAAAATCATGTGTACTGAGTTGTGAGGGTCACACATTTCTGACATAAGGTATCTCCATTTGGGCCTGGAAGGATGACACTTCTAACACTTCCAAAGCCTTCCTCTTTCTCTCTCTCTCTTTCTTCATTTCTTTGGTGCTTCATCCTCCTCCTCCTTCCTATTGTTCTTTTCTCTTATTGTCATAAATGAGGAAAGTTTTTGAGCTAAAGGTATTGTGCATAGCTTCATCTCAACAGTCATTTTCACACCATTTGATTGGCTATCAGCATGGGATCCTTGTTCTTAGTCCTCCCTTGGTGTCTCCAACTCTCAGACAACAACAAAAAGCATGCATTTGCTTAGGGACAATACCCAAGGCCTAGGTGTTCAATGACATTTTAGAATTTGCTTCCTCTATTTTTGAGAATATAATATGATCATTTCATTTCCCCTTCCCCCTTCTCCCTCCAACCCCTCCCATATTCTTCTCCTGGTCTCTTTCAAATTCATGGTCTCTCTCTCTCTCTCTCTCTCTCTCTCTCTCTCTCTCTCTCTCTCCCCATTGATTGCTGTTACATGCATATATGTAAATGTATATATATATATAAAAATATATATATATATTTATAAATACAATCTGCTCAGTTTATATAATGCTACTTGTATGAATAATTTGTTTTCAGGCCTGACTATTTGGTATTAGAGAACCAATTTCTATAACCTTCCCTAGTTAAGACTATTACTCTCATTCTCCATATTCCTTAATTGTCTGTAGTTCTTTGAGCATTATCTGTCTTTACGTCTGCTGCCACTGGCTTGTTCAGGTCATGTTTACGCTGTCATGTTGGTGAGACTTTAAGGGTGCCATCTGACTTTACTAGGAGACAGAATATCATAGCAAATCCCCTGATCCTCCAGGGATCTTATATTTTTCTCTGACCACTGCTGCACTATGACCCCTGAGCCTTGGGTGTAGGTGTAGTCCTCATTCCGCATCAAGGAAAGTTGTCCTTGCAATCACCAAAGACCATTACAGAGAACCACAACCATCAACATGTAGAGTTACTTTAAACAGTTTACTCATTACGAATGCTATTCTATAACCACTTGGAGATGCTTGTGAAAGTAAAATTCCCTAACTTCAGTGAATTCAAACACCTGCAACAAAAGGAACTCAAAGGTTTCATGCCTTACCATGTGCGTTTAATTAAACCCCAAAGCAGAGCCTGGTTCTGCAAACAGGTGCTTACTTCTCCAGTGAGGATTCTCCGAGGGGCTGGAGCACACATTTGTGAGTTTCAAGAGATGAAACATTTTCTGTAGAGCTAGGACTTCAGATCAGCAAGTGAAAAGCATGATGTTTTGGAGGTGCATTTCCTCAGCTGTTTATTCTTCTAGCAAGGCTTACTTATGGGGTTGCCTTGAAGTAACAAATTAAAATGGCTTATAGCTCTATAATACTGCCATTTAAAAGGCTGTCGTTATGAACAAATCAGAACCTAGCAGCCTGCAGGAACAGAGCAGTATAAATAAATGATGACCACCTCTAAAAAGTGAGCTGAGGTAAAGAATTAGGAGAATGGCACACATTTAATTAGGGAGCTCTCCAATTATTGGAATAAAGACATTTTTCCCAAGTAGGATGGCAAATCTCATTGTATCCACAGATTCCCTGGAGGCCTCAGCTTTCCCTTTGGTATCCAGATCCAACATCACCATGACATCCTACAGTGCATCTCCTTGGACACCGGACAACCCTAGTGAGCTGCTAAGTGCATTTGCTGTGCAAGGGAAACCTCTTTGTTGTCTCCTCCTCGCAGTGTTTACATACAAAAAGATGACTAGTGTCAGCTGCCTCAGTTTTCCATACACTTGGCTGTGATCAATTGTCAGATGACATATTTATTGATTAACTCTTACCTGTGGGGTTTATTTTCAATTGATTTGAAAGAACTGGAAACAGTAGAATTGTTCAAACGATCAGATATGACATCAATGATTTACTGCAATGCTTCTGTGACTGTGATGGAAACAGGCTCAAAGATTTTCCCTTCTGTTTTGCTTAAAGGTAATCACCGCTTTTGCTGGTTTGAGCAGTTGGACTTGGGAGATTTTAATTCTTCCTCCTCTTCCTCTCTTTTCCTGCTGTTATGCTTGGGAAATGATGAGATGCTTTTCACAGATTTTTTTTCTGGATAAATTCTACAAATACGAAGCAACAACTTTATCTGCAGGATATACAAATAGACACTGCCTTCATTTTCTGTTCTTATGCCAATTGATCAAAACCAGTATTTTCGTGATGGGTCTGTGAGTAGGTAACTCAATATAGTCATTACTTTAAAGTCTCAGTCTATATCTGGGGCATAGTCTTAAGAAGAACCAGCCTGGCCTGAGAGTCACTTATTTCACATCTCTGTAAACGTAGGGGCTCGTTTCCTAATCTCTATGTGATAAGGAGGGTAATATTCATAATACCCATCATGGGGTCTGCTGTGAGGAGCCACAGCCACATGAGAAAATCGCTTCAAAGGGCCTGGCACACAGAAAGCATGAAGACCAACTGTCATCAGTCTACATCTGCAGGCTACCTGCATCATTCCAGCCATTCACTAAGGAAACATTGATCAGAAGGAACAGTTGAATTTAATCAATAAGAATGTAAAAATAGACTTAAATAAATCTACTCCCACATCTTAAACCACAAGATAACCTGTTTGATGATGGCAAGTTGAAACTTTATTCCTTGAAAAACGTTTATACCTGTGTTTATTTTTGATAAAGACAGAATTTGACAGTTAATGATTGGGAGCCCTTATCTTTATAAGAAATATATTGATAAACAATTAGGCCTTTTTAATCTTATGGCAAAATATCACTTTATTCTTTAAAAAGGCATTGTTTCTGCATACCTGCTATGTACATTATCATATTTTTCATCTTTCTATGACTCTATTAATATACATATTTATTTGAATTGTCAGTTGTGTTGATTTAATCTTAACTTTTCAATGAACTAAACCATTGGGGATAGAAATTGGAGTCTGAATTTCAAGATGATTAGACTACCTATTCTTTTAAATGTAAATTATTTATAGCTAAATGAAAATTTGTCAAAAAAAAAGCCAAATCAAGTCAGATGTGAAGTGATACTACTCTTGAAATATTCATAATGTACAATTAAAAGAAATACTGATGTTAAAATACCAAGTTAGAGTGATGTGTGCCATCCAGTTAACATTTGCAAAAACACAGCTCAATGCACAACTAGTTATAATTCTGCAGGAGAATTAATGACCTTATTTGTTTTTCAAAATAGCCCTTGACCTAAATTCTTAAAAGAACAAACTTCACAGTTTAAATGGGACACTGTGGATAAAATGAGTTAGGATTGTAATAGTTTTCTGGAGAAAAATATATATTATTAAAACAATATTTTGTATGTGTCCAATTATTTTAAATCTCAGTAGTTAATTTAATACTACATTTCCTCACTAAACGAATATGATTTTGTTTCCCCTTCTAAGAAGGATTAAAGTATCCACACTTTGATCTTCCTTCTTGAACTTCCTGTGGTCTATGAATTGTATCTTGGGTATTGGGAGCTTTTGGGCTAATATCCACTTATCAGTGAGTGCATACCATGTGTGCTCTTTTGTGACTGTGTTACCTCACTCAGGATGATATCTTTTAGTTCCATCCATTTACCTAAGAATTTCATGAAGTCATTGTTTGTAATAACTGAGTAGTATTCCATTGTGTAAATATACCACATTTTCTGTATCCATTCCGCTATTGAAGGACATCTGGGNTCTTTCTAGCTTCTGGCTATTATAAAGAAGGCTTCTATAAGCATAGTAGAGAATGTGTCCTTGTTATATGTTGGAGCATCTTTGAGGTATATGCCCAGGAATGGTATAGGTGGGTCTTCAGGTAGTACTATGTCCAATTTTCTGAGGAACCGCCAGACTGATTCCCAGAGTAGTTGTACNAGCTTGCAATCCCACCAGCAATGGAGAAGTGTTCCTCTTTCTCCACATTCTTGCCAGCATCTGCTGTCACCTGAATTTTGGATCAGTGCCATTCTGACTGGTGTGAGATGGAATCTCAGGATTGTTTTGATTTGCATCTCCCTGATAACTAAGGATGTTGAATATTTCTTTAGGTGCTTCTCAGCCATTCAGTATTCCCCCTTTGTTTAGCTCTCTACCCCATTTTCAATAGGGTTATTTGGTTCTCTGTAGTCTAACTTCTTGAGTTCTTTTGTATATATTGGATGTAGGGTTGATAAACATCTTTTCCCAATCTGTTGGTTGCTGTTTTGTCCTATTGACAGTGTCTTTTGCCTTACAGAAGCTTTACAATTTTATGAGGTCCCATTTGTTAATTTTTGTTCTTAGAGCAAAAGCCATTGGTGTCCTGTTTAGGAAATTTTCCCCTTTCCCCAAGTGCTCAAGGCTCTTCCCTACTTTCTTTTCTATTAGTTTCAGTGTATCTGGTTTTATGTGAAGGTCCTTGATCCACTTGGACTTGAGCTTTGTACAAGGAGATAAGAACGGGTAGATTTTCATTCTTCTACATGCTGATTGCCAGTTGAACCAGCACTGTTTGTTGATAAGATACAGAGACAAAGTGTGGAGAAGAGACTAAAGGACAGGCCATCCAAAGAATTCCAAACTGGGGAATCCATCCTATATACAGTTACCAAACCCACACACCATTGTGGAGGTCAAGAAGTGCTCCCTGATGGGAACCTGATACAGCTGTCTCCTGAGAGCCTCTAGCAGAGCCTGACAAATACAGAGGCAGATGCTCCAGCCAACCATTGGACGGAGCATAGGGTCCCCAATGGAGGATCTAGAGAAAGGACCCAAGGAGCCAAAGGGGTTTGCAGGCTTGCAATCCCACCAGCAATGGAGGAGTGTTCCTCTTTCTCCACAACCTCGCCAGCATCTGCTGTCACCAGAATTTTTAATCTTAGCCATCTTAGCCATGGAATCTCAGGGTTGTTTTGATTTGCATTTCCCTGATGACTAAGGATGTTGAACGTTTTTTTTCAGGTGTTTCTCAGCCATTCAGTATTCCTCAGTTGAGAATTCTTTGTTTAGCACTGTACCCCATTTTTAATGGGGTTATTTGAATTTCTGGAGTCCAGCTTCCTGAGCTCTTTGTATATATTGGATATTAGTCCTCTATCAAATTTAGGATT
>NC_034597.1:91006466-91014547 GCF_900095145.1 Mus pahari
CAGCTCCTGGTTTGGTTGATTCTTTGAATAGTTCTTTTTGTTTCCACTTGGTTGATTTTAGCCCTAAGTTTGATTATTTCCTGCCTTCTACTCCTCTTGGGTGAATTTGCTTCCTTTAGTTCTAGGGCTTCCAGGTGTTCTGTCAGATTGCTAGTATATGCTCTCTNTAGTTTCTTTTTGGAGGCACTCAGGGCTATGTGTTTTCCTCTTAGGACTGCCTTCATTTGCAGACTCATAGGAGGAACAACAATATCAACCAACCAGACCTGCCCCCACCCCACCCCCACCCCCATGCTCCCAGGGACTAAACCACCAGACAAAGAGTATACATGGAGGGGACTCATGGCTCCAGTCTCATATGTAGCAGAGGATGACCTTATCAGTCATCAATGAGAGGAGAGACCCTTGGTCCTTCAAAGCCTTGATGTCCCAGTGTAGGGGAATGCCAGGCTGGGGAAGTGGAAGTGAATGGGCGTCGGAGGGAGCACCTTCATAGGAACAGGAGGAGGGGGGATGGAAAAGGGAGTTTTCAGAGGGGAAACCAGGAATGGGAATAACACTTGAAATGTAAATAAAGAAAATATCTAATTAAAAATAAAAGAATAGCATTTTGGAGATGCAATGTAGCATTCAAAACACATAGTGACATTATTCAATCATTACAGCCATCTACGATGAGTGTGTGTGTGTGTGTGTGTGTGTATGTGTGTATGTGTGTGTGTGTGATATGCACACGCCCATGAATGAGTATGTATGACTTAATTTAAAATTCAGAGTTTTCATGCACACTCATAAATATGTACTTATTAATATATCATTTGGTCTTCCATATCTAAATATTCTGGAAAATGGGATATCTGGGACTTACACTGTGAGATTCTATTAAGTAAGGGAAAATAATATTCATCTATATTACTCTACAATTCATCTTAATTAACTCTATAATTATTTCATAATTCTGTCAATCAGAAAAACTATTAAACTGTATGGCTTTCTCACAAATAAACACAACTGATAATATAATCTATTTGTTATACAATAATACATGCATTTCTGTTAGGCAGAGATATATTTATCAAGAGTGCCAAAATACTCAATTACACATGGAGTTATTAAACTTAAGGCATTGCCATTAATGTGTTAGTTTTGCTTATGACTCTGTCAGTAGTAATAAAGCAAACTTGGGTTCATTCATTTTATATTCACTATTAAAATGATGTGTTCAGATTAGAAATCAAAAAATATTTTTGAAGTACAATTAATTTCAAATTGAAGAATACCTCTCTAAATAATATATTGTAAGAAAATAATTAAATGCAGAGTGGATTTTTACAAGCCTATCATGTATAGCTTATAGTAAAATCGAAAATAATTTGACAAATTAGAAAAATCAGACATTTAAATAAATTGCCAATATAATTTCATATGCATAATTAGCTTTCAAAGGTTTTATGTTTATCTCAGATTAGAGAAATGATTTTCTAAGAATATAAAGTTTATTTGTTTTGTGTTCAGTGTTGTAGATTGAACCCAGTCACTTGAATGCAGTTTCCTGATTATAGCCAAGGGCCATTGTCCTTCCAACAAAATCAGCTATTTGAGTTCTAGTCTCCCTAAAATCATCTCTTAATCCAAAACATTTAGATGGAACTAACTTCTTTCAATTTAGCTTCATCTTTCCCAAGTCCTGCCAAATCACACTGTGTTACATAATTTTTCCTTGTTCCCACCTTAGCCTATTTTTGGAGAATGAAGGCAGTGATAAAACACTTGAAATATCAAAAACAGCATGATGGTGCTCACCCACAATCCCTGGATGTCAGAGACAAGACAAACTGATCAAAGTTCAAGGTCACCCTCAGCTACACAGTGTTTGAGGCTAACCTGAGCTGTCTAAGATCCTGTCTAAAAACAAGACTGAAATTAAGACATCGCTCTGTCTATAAGACCCCCATTGAATAGAGGCACCTTGGTCTTGCAAACTTTATATGACCCAGCACAAGGGAAGACCTGGGCCAAGTAATGGGAGTGGGTGGGTAGGGGAGCAGGGGTGGAGGGGTATAGGGAACTTTCGGGATAGCATTTGAAATGTAAATAAAGAAAATAAAGAAAATTTAAAAAAAATTAAAAAATTAAAAAAAAACCATTTACATTGCACATTAGATTTCTTGGGGGAGTAATATAAATGACAGCTGTTCTGTTGCAAATACTTGAAGAGCTCTCAAAGGTCCTTAATCTCTTTCGACTTGGGTACCCTATGCTTGAGCTGATTGCTCTTCTCTCTGATTCCTCTTGCATGGTTCACTCTGTGTGTCCCATACAGTCTTCAGTTGCTGCTTTTCTTGTCCCTATCTATGGAAGGTACTTGCATTTCTAGTTTTTCTGTTTGAGCAACATAAACTGTGTCATTTCATAGCCTTTATCATTATGAAATTAGTAGCCACTTCCTTGGTATTATGGAATTAACTTATATTTCTCTTCCTGTCTGTATTTCTATATACTTCTCTTTCTATATTTTATATAAGAAGGCTGGTTGGTTAATTGTTTTAAGGACACATTCAACTTCAGGAGGACATGTTATTTACTTTAAAATGACGTTTTGATTAAAATTTCATTCTCAGGCATGAGAGCACAGTACTACTTCAATACATCTTTCTGGTGAAATTCATCTGATTTCATAGTGTTCTCTTTTACCTGCTTGAGCTTTTTTAAATTTAATTTAATTTTTTTTATGTATTCACTTTACATCATTTTCATTGCATGACCTCCTGGTCACCCACTACCAAAACATCCCCCATCATGAATCCCCTTCTCCTCTGAGCAGGTGGGGGTTCCCCTGGGAATCTCCCCATCCTGGCACTTTAAGTGTCTGGGAGACTAGGTGCTTCACTGAAGCCAGATAAGGTATTCCAGCTAGAAGAACATATACCATAAACAGGCAACAGCTTTTGGGTTAGCTTCCATTCCAGTTGTTCAAGACCCAAATGAAGACCAAACTTGGGTCAAGATTTAGTACAGTTTAAGGACATAACAGAAATTTAAATGACAAAGAATTCTTACATGATATCTAGATTTGATGAAATAATAATAGTGCTCTTTTGAATTCTGAATCCATGAAAAATGTACAATGTGTTCTTGACCACCAGTCTAGTAAATGTCTGTTTCTCCCTAATAACTCAGCCACTAAGATATTGCTAGTTATACTTAATTGTTATGGGGAATTAGATTCCATTTAATTGATGTTGATCTGATCTCACACAGCACTGAATTACCAATTAGCATAGCATAGAATAAGAAAGTATTTCTCAGAGTTGTTTTTAATGACTTCCCACCCCACCCCCAAAGAATGTTGGGAATAGCTATAATATAGAAAATCCAAGTTTCACAAACAGATCTTTTCTATAATGTAATAAAGCTATGATTCATCAAATTACTGACTAAAATGTCATTGTAACTATATTTCTTCTCTTCATGTAGTTATTAAGACTATTCTATGAAAAAAATGATATATAGCACAGTCATGGTAAAGATAAAGACCCTAAAGTGCTCACATTATGAAAATGTAATATTAATGTTGGCAAAGATATTAAAGAAATATTTAAGCACATCAGAAGTATAAATGTTGCTCATGATGGCTTTTCTCGAAGCATATCACTGTATTAATCAGCAACACTCAGATCTGGATATTGATAGAGATTCATATTTAAAAATAAGTACCCATTGCAGTCATAAATGAATTGCCTACCTTCAGTGGTACTTATGTAAATTATCCCAGGTACAGCTGCAGTTGAACAGCAGATGCACCGATGACACATTCTTAGCTAATTCTGTCACATTTACAACGTTGCTTTACATTGGTAATGAAGATTAGATATTTACATAAGATAATCTATATAAAACTCTCCACACAGAGTAGACACTCATCAAAAGCTAACATTGTTAATATAATTTAAGGGCCAGGAAGCTGTAAGCACTGTTGTGAATGCTTTAAATATATGATAATTTCTTTAACCTTATATCACATGCTTCCTTTCAAAACAGTGATTGAGATGAATCAATTACTATAAACACCTTTTTGATGAAATTATAAGCAAATATTTCAATTACATGTTAATAAAGTAATGATAATTTATTATATTATTTGAGAAATTCCAGGATAGCGTTGTCTTTTATTTTTAAGGGATTTCAGGATAAGTAAACTTTTAGTACATTTTAGATAAATGGTTTCTAATCATTAGCATGCATGAAAATCACATAGAAAGTGTGTGTTGTATAGCACATGTTCATACATGGTCCCTCCTGTACCTGGGAGTGCAGAGTGAATGAACATTCATGAACGTCATGTGGAGGTTGGAGGTCAACCACAGATAGTCGACTGCCCTTCACCTTCACTTTCTATAGTTAAATTTCTTCTATGATGATTTCATTCATGCACTTAGTCTGTCCTGTTCACTCTCTCCTTCCATTCTCTTCCACCTTTCTCCTGTCCCTGCAACTCACCTCTTCTCCCCACACACCCTGTTCCACATTTAAGTCCTTTTGTTTCACTATATTTTTGGTAGGGCCTTCTGTATGGTCCCGGGTTTGGAAGTATTTGTTGAGGCCTAATAAGCTCTCTACTTTGTATCCCATTGAAAGCAATGGCTGTTCCTCCCTCAGAATCCATCAGTTGCCAATATTCACCAGGGTTAAGGCCCACAGGAGTCCCATCTTAAACCATGATTGGCTGTCCTTTCATGATTGGATGTCCATGTCATCTCTCTGGGCCTGAGTTACCTCACTTGGTAAAATGTTTTTCCAGTTCCATCCATTTACTCAAATATACCCTGATTCAATTTTTCTTTACAGAGGAATTGGATTTTGTTTGTATATGTGCCACATTCATCTCTTTATAGACATTTAGGCTGATTTCATTTCCCTGCTACTGTGAATAGTGCATCAGTGAAGGCATACAAATGAGTATTTCTGTAGTAGGATATAGAGTCAGCTTATTTATTTATATTCCTAGGCGTGGTATAGAAGAGCCATATGGTAGTTCTATTTCTAACTTGTTTAGAACCCTCCACAATGATTTCCATAGTGGCTGCCCCAGTCTATACACCCATCAATGGTGAAAATCTGTTCCTCTGTTATCACAGCCTAGCAAGCATCTGCTATCACTTGATTTTTTTGTTTGTTTGTTTGTGATAACCTCTTCCCCTTTATTCTTCTCCATGTCCATCTTTGAAACAATGTTTCATATTGAACCTGGAGATTGTCCATTCATGCAGACTGGGTGGCCCACAGACTGTGAGGATCTTCCTATCTTCTCCTCTTCAGTATTGGCATTTCAGGCATGCATCTCCTGTTTCTTTATGTGGATGTTGGGGAATCCACACTTGGATTCACGCTTGTGTAGAAAACACTTTTTCAACCAAGCCATCTCTCTAACCATTATAGAAGATTTTCCTTTAATTTCTGTATCAGTAATCATTAGTGGTGGCTTGAAAATGTGTAATTTTTTTATTTTATTGGTTATTTTATTTATTTACACTTCAAATGTTATCCCCCTTCCCAGTTAAACCCTCTATCCCTTCCCTGCCCCCTGCCTTTATGAGGGTGTTCCCCACCCACCTCCTACCTCCCACTTCCCACCTCCCACCTCCCACCTCAGTACCCTAGCATTCCCCTACACTGGGTTATCAAGCCTCCCCTGGATCAAGTGGCTCCCCTCCCATTGATGCCAGATAAGGTAATGCTCTGCTATATATGCAGCTAGAGCCATGGGGTCCCTCCACTTGTACTCTTTGGTTGGTGATTTAGTGCCTGGGAGCTCTCGGGTGTGGGGGAGTCTAGTTGGTTGATATTGTTGTTCTTCCTGTGGGGATGCTAGCCCCTTCAACTCCACAGTCCTTCCACTAACTCCTCCATTGGGTCCCCGTACTTAGTCCAGTGACACATTTTTAGGTGAATCTGGTCTGGAAGCAACAGTTTTTGAATCATTGCCACAGGACAATGACTGGTAAAAGTTAAAATGACCTAATATTTCCTTCTCTAAATCCATCTTATTGGTATTCTAAAATACCTAAGAGGAAATATTTGTGTTGTCTTGCCAGTATATTTTCTAATTATTGTTTAACGATTGAAACTAATATTGGAATGGCTTTAGAGAAAAGTTTGAACATGTGATGGCAATTCCCAATCCCAAAGCACAGAAGTTCTTGGTACAGACCTACTTTCAAAACCCATGAGGTGGGAAATGTGGGTATCTATGGGAACAAGAAGCCCTTCTTGACCCGGAGCACAGAGCACTGCTTTGTTAGGAACCCACAGCACATCCATTCAAGAACCCTATTCAAAACATGAGTGTTTTATTTTTAACTAATGCAGGCCTGGACAATTAGATCATCCTGGGCTCATTATATAATTTAAAGTCATGAAAAAAACCTTCTGTGTGTGCTTTCAGAACATGGTCAATAAAAGCCATGTTGGTTTTCTCATAAAGAATATTCAAAAGTGTAATCCACAACAGATTCTGCATAGGAGACAATATATATATTTTTCACTGAGGTTATACATCAGAGGCCGTTTTAATTCCAAATTTGTTAAGATGGAAATAAAAGGTAGCAAGCAGGACTCATATTAGCATCATTCATTCAGTTTAGGGAGCAACATGGAGAGGGTGAGCAGCCACACACCCAGGAACAAAAGCAACTTTCTTGTTCTGAAAAACTGAGATTGTTGATACACAAGAATGGAGTAGGCTAAAAATGCATGTGAGAACTTCAAAGTCCACAGAACTTTTGTTGGCTTTGCTTAAGTCCATTTCATTCCCAAGCATTCTTCCCTCTCAGGACAGGACTTAGAGGATGATTTAAACTTTCTAATTTCTCTTGCATAATATAGGTATAGGTCAAAATTGGATCTTCCTCTCAGGCACTCTCTTCTTTCTCAAGTTTCTTCCATCCCTGCCTTCTTCCAGAGAGTGCCTGGATACAGGAAACTGCTCCAGAAACTAGAAGATGAATGACTGCCTTTTACCTCAGAGAGTCTGCTTATGACTCGTAATTCTGAAGTGGCCACAGCTGACAAAAGGTGTGACTTGAGTCCCCAGCCTGGACAAAGACAGGCAACTGCCTCCAGGAAATCAGAGCATAGCACGCCTTCAGCTTCTGTCTGCCTCAGATTTCCTTACAAGGAAGTCCAACCCTGCTCATTAACTCTCCTTGCTGCCTTCCATCTAATCTCATCGTCACTGACCATGCATAACTTCCACAAGCAGAGCCGGGTCAGCAGGAGAAGAGCCCAAGAGGAGGAAGCACAGCCAGGATGACTGCGCCTTTCCTGAGGTCCGAGGAAGAAGACCACATTAGTCTCCTTATTTCTACACCCGGACCCACACACTTGACTATATACCACAGTCATGAAAACTCCCTCAATCCTGGGGTTGTGTTGAGTTCTCTCATCCCCTACTGCTCAAATTTTTAGTTAGACGATGAAATTGCGATGTGCAGCCATGTAGATAACGTACACATATAGGTATTTAACTATTTGAATACAAATATTTGTCTGAATTTTCTCTTTTAACATAACACGGCTTTCATTACTGTTGTGTGACTATGACTAAAATTCCTATGTTAGCAGTCAAAAATTGAAATCTGTTCTTTAGTTTTTGACCTATTAGTTATTGGGGAATGTATTAGTCAGTGTACCAGATACTCTGGTTGAAAATATCTTTATGTGAAATTCAAAAATAAAATAAAAGAGGATATATATACATACATATATATGCATATTAAACTTAGATTTTAGGAGATTTTAATAGAAAAACTAAATCTGCTTTTAGTTTCCAGAGTCAAGTGCTTAATTTTCTCACTTCACTCAGAGTCATCTAGAGCTACGGAACTAATTCCTGAAAGTAATAACGAGATGCATGTCGTGGTGCCTACCTTCCCTGTCACCTAGCAGCGCTGCTCTTAAGAGGCAGCATGCGAAAACCCTTAAACGGTGCAAGTAGAAAAGTGTTTCTAGTTATTTTACAGAACTATCTCTTTTTATTATTATTATTATTATTATTATTATTATTATTATTATTATTATTA
>NC_034597.1:91015638-91019420 GCF_900095145.1 Mus pahari
AACTCTGAATTAAGGTCGAGTAAAAGTAACTCCTAAACTTTCATACTGGACAATATCTCTGAATTATTTTATGATGTATAATGCCAAATATACCTGAAGAGTGACCAACAAACTGACATTACACCCAAGATGCCCCCTTCTCACAAATTTGCCTCTGCCCACATGTTGTGCTGGAGTCCCACTAGTTGTCCAGGAAGAAAATTAATGACATACCCTTCAGTCCTTCCTCACTCGATAGCAGATGGCAGCAACATCAGTCACTCGGACTGCTAATTTCTCTCAGGAGAAGAAAGCACTGACTTGGCAACGCCATAGATCAGCAAGATCTGAGATAATGGTCCTGGATAATGATGAGGGAGGACAAGAAGGAAATGAGGCATGATGGAAAGCCGAATGAAAGGTGAGAATGGAGGCATGGGGCAAGTGTTGTGGCACCGTAGGCGAACACAGAGGTGTGGGGTGTGCTTCTTCCTTACTCTGTACCTGCTGTTTAAACAGACAAAACCATTCACTTTGCCATGAAAGAAGTAGTGGAATGATTATTCAGAAAAGTTAGTAGGAAAACAGTAAGTCACTGTACAAATAAAGGCACGTGCATTTTATGGTCACCTAACACTCAAAATGCACAATTTATTTTCTGCATGTTTTTTTTTAATTAGATATTTACCTCCCTTTCCCATCCTCCCTCTCCCTGCTTCTATGAGGATGTTCCCACTCCCACAACACTGCCCTGACATTCCCCCACTCTGGGGAATCGAACCATTACAGGACCAAGGGCTTCTCCTATTAATGCCAGACCATGACCTCAATGCACATTTTTATACTCACTAAGCAGAAACTCATAAAAAAAAAACTTCTTGTATGTTCACAGTGAAACAAATTAAAGTATAGATCTGCTATGTACTTTGCAATAGATAATATGTGGGCAATCTGAATGACCAGAAATTTAAACATCATTCTCATGACAATTACAATTAAAAGGTGCAGTAATTGATTTAGCTTCAGGTGAACACATCTTTTCTCCTTGCATCTGGAAAACAGTACTGGTAGATATCTGTATTATCCATAAGAAGGGGCTCTCACAGAGCACAACGTGTGTGTGAATATAACTTTGACAAGTGCAGGTTTCTCACTGTGGTTAGTTCATCATAACTAAACTAAACTAAACCCAGTTGTCATTCACTGGACGCATGAATAGATGGAAGCAATGTAGCATATAATCACAAATGAATTCTTTCTATAATAAAGTTGTAGAAAATCAGTTGCTTGTGATAACATATATAAACCCAGAAGGACAATATGGCGACTAATATATCATGGTCTAGGGGAGAGGAGTAGACGGGGAGAGAGCAGGGGTTGATCTTGGGCACAAGTAGACAGGAACAGTAACCTTCAGTAATCAATTGCACATGATACACAATAATGCATTACACATTTCCTTGTTACTAAAATAATACGTTCTCACCAACAAATAGTAGGTGAGTGAGAGAGGTTTGCTAATTAAGCTTATGTAATTATTCTGCATTATAAACCTAAAAGTTACATATATTCCACTGATATATATCATTAATCATTCCCACTCATATTTCCGAGAGTCATGGAGTGCTCCAAGGCAAATGGCCAGGGCCCCTGCCACAAGCTCCATGTCTGAGGTGTCCAGGTTTACTGAAAGAGAACAGCTGGCTATAAGATCAGAGCACCAGGGCTATGTCCCAGGGCACTGGTTTTATCTGAAACAGAGAATAAGGACATTCCAAGGAAAGAATGCTTTGGAGGCAAGACTTATCTTAGTGGTAACCAATTAAAGAAGGCCTGGAGTTCTAAGAAAGCAGGAACCAAACTGAAAAAAAAAAAAAGTTTCAATTTAATGGCAAGAATCGCAGACAGAAATAGCTAAGAGTTCTCTTGAGATTATAATAAGTTTTCAAGCATGAACCTCAAAGGCCATCCCCACAAAGAGGCCCAAATTTAATGAGATCAAACTGTGGAGCAGTATATGCCCCCAGGCTTTGTCAAAAAATAATAGAACAATCACTAGACATTGTTAGAAACTAATAGCTGGATGTGATAACTGAGGTAGACAATTTACCAAGAGGTCAGGAAAAAAAAGATAAAGAGGGCCCCTCTAAATCCTTGTTATCCTGTGGTGACTGCTAATAAGCCCATGTCTGCGCACGAGGATGTATTTTACACTGCTCCCCAAGTCTCTAGTATGTAAACCATCAACAAAAGCACCAGTCTGGCAAAAGGTGCGGGAAGTCAGGCTTCTGAATGGTGCAATATCTAATTTTTTAATAGTTGATAAAATTATGGAACATTATAAACATAGAAACTATGACTGAATTACATGGGAAAAAAAGAGCAAAAAAAACCCAGGAAGGAACCTGCCAAAGGGAGGGCCAGGTTGATACATTTATCAAATTGTTCAAATCAATTACAGATGAAAACCAAGAAACTGATGCTTAAAGAATTAAAGAAAGATAAAATGGCAAGGTGACCAAGTGGACAATGTGATCTCTTGAACACTGTGACCATAAGAATGATGTGATTGCATGTATACTATCATCAATCAGACAAGAGCAATAAGCAGGGATGATGAGAAAGGGAAGTGAGAAGAAACTGACAACTTGAGCAATACAAGAAGCAAAACAAGATTCCCTAGAAGTCTTCAAAAGTGGGTAAGAATTGGCAGAACAACAATTTTTTAAAAAACGTTAATGAATTCTAAGACAATTGGTAGAACAATCTTCAGGCAGGAAAAACACAAGAAAAACAAACAAACAGCACGTAGATGAAATGCAGAAAATAAGTAAGGGCAACAATACATGCCTTTTTTTTTTTTTAAAGGGGAATGAAAAGGGAAATGGAGAATTCATTTTAGAAGAGTAATGTCCAAAACACTCTCAAATTCAATGGCAAACATTTAAGAACTACACAAACTTCTTACAAGATAAAGGCAAAGAATCCAAAGGAGATCTTTGTAATTAAATCAGAGCACAGTAGTAGTCTTGAACATTGTAAGAAAAACAAATTATCTAACTTGTCTAACTTGTCTAAGTTCAGTCAAATGAAAGGGAACGTGTTTCTCATTAGAAATACTGGCCAGAGACAAGCCTGGTGGTGCATGACTGTAATGCCAATCTTTGGAGGTAGATATTAGAGGATCAAAAGTTCAAGGATAGCTTCAGCTACATAAAGAATTTGTGGCTAGCCTGGGCTTTATAAGGTCCTCTCCTATAAACATAGAGAGAAAGGGAGGGGGAGAGAAGAAAGAAAGAAAGAAACTTTGGATAACAGCTGTGAGACAAAGTAGTTATATTGACATATTCAAAGGAAACCCACATCAGGGACAAAGAGAGACACTACCTCAGAGTAAAAGGCTGGAAAAAAAATTTTCCAAGCAAATGGTCCAAAGAAACAAGCTGTAGTAGCCATTCTAATATCAAATAAAATTAACTTCCAACCCAAAGTTATCAAAAAAGACAGGGAGGGGCACATCATACTCATCAAAGGTAAAATCTACCAAGAAGAACTCTCAATTCTGAATATCTATGCTCCAAATATAAGAGCAGACATATTCATTAAAGAAACATTAGTAAAGCTCAAAGCGCACATTGCACCACACACAATAATAGTGGGAGATTTCAACACCTCACTCTCACCAATGGACAGATCCTGGAAACAGAAACACATGGACACTAACAGAAGTTATGAAACAAATGGATTTAATAGATATCTACAGAACATTTTATCCTAAAACAAAAGGATACACCTTCTTCTCA
>NC_034597.1:91021755-91029074 GCF_900095145.1 Mus pahari
CAGAACACCAATGGCTTGTGCTGTAAAATCAAGAATTGACAAATGGGACCTCATAAAATTGCAAAGCTTCTGTAAGGCAAAAGACACTGTCAACATTTTCTTGCTTTTTATAAGGCAAAATTATTTTTTTCAAAAAAATGAGATAAAATAAAGTCACTTCAATAGTAATGAAACATTCAGAATTTAAGAAGATAATTCTTTGAACTGAGTGATAGGGAACTTATTCCAATACTTCAAGAAAACCAAAGGATTCCAGTATTGCTAATTATAAATGAGGGAAGAGATATGGGTCACCTTGCCATTTTCTTACCTCATCTAAAACAATCAAATGCTATGCCTACATCTTCACTGGCAGGTCTACAACATGAAACCATGATTTATGTGAAATACTGGCATAAAGAGAAGGGCAGGAACAAGTTGTATTGAGTAAAGATATGGTGCTTCAGTGCATCAACCCTGATATAGCCATTCTCCCAATAAAGATGAAAGACATGATCTGATTCTCAGTGAGGATGCTATACTCTATAATCCATTAACTCCACTGCCTTTGGGCCTGTGTGGAGGGGTGTGGCAGAACATTAAGTAGGTGGAGAAAAATGTGGTGGAAAAAAATTACTCACTTGATGATAGGGAAATGGAAAACAGAGAAGGTGATGAGGTCCCACTATTTTTTTTCAAATGGGTTACACAGGAACCTGAAGGCCCAAGATAGACACCAGCTCCATGGGGCCCTACCTTCAGTACAGGCGACCGAATGTAGGGCCTCAGACATGTTAAACACATTGCTAATACACAGCGCCAACACTAAGCTTGACCTCTTCAAGATTCTAGTAGCTTCTAATTGTGCCTTGGACTTGGGACTAAGCTGTGAACATACAGGACTTTGAGAGGAATTCTGGATCCAAACTATAACATTCGTGAATCTGATATATTAATAAAGTGAACAAGATAGGAAAATAAATTACTATTATTAGATGAGATGAACATGTTTTCAAAGCCATTGGAGTGCAAAAGAGAACTATATTATTTATTTTAAAGACTGTATTACATTTATGTGTATGTGAGAGATAGAGATGGATGGATGAATAGATAGATGGATAGACAGACAGACAGATAGATAGATAATAGATGGGTAGATTCTAGCATAGATTTTTGTAGATACTTGTACTCCAACATATGGAGGTAAGAGGGTAAGTTGTAGGAATAGGTTCTTATTCCTTCTACCACTTGGGTTCTAGGGAATGAGCTTAGGTTGTTAGTCTTGGTGAAAGGTGTCTTTACCAGTTGTACCATCTTGTTGGCCCAAGGAAGCTATAATATATGGGCATCTCACATGCATATAAATAGTTCCTATTGTATTGCTACCCTAAAAATATATAAAGAAAATACCAGATATTACTGAAGAATAGTTCTGTTTCTTTTACATTTGATTCTCTTCTGGGATATCCATGATACAAAAATCATTTATAGTTAATTAAATAACTAATGAACAAAATATAAATTTTCTAGGTCATGAATTTGTTTCATAGCAAAGTGAATTATTCCTAATATTGTATGTTTATGTAACAGTTCATTCTATCCCATCTCTAAAAGCTGGGTGAGATGCTCTGTACAGAATAAAATGTTCATTGTTTGGAGCATCCAGCTAAGTAGGCCAATTGACCACTTGTAAGCACTGTTGCGCTATATTCTTTCTTCAGTCATCATGCCAAAGCAAAATGTTATATAAGCCAAGGACCATAGCCACTACAAAGAGGAGACGTACTGATAGGAACTTAGCTGGGTCATCTACAGCCAGAAGAATCACAAGAACTGGAGGGTTGCTGTCATCTTGATCGATTCTGATTGTTACAGTTCTGTGACCAGACAGTGGTTGTTCTAACTCATTCAACATAGCAAGCTGAGGCTGGGGATATAGCTCAATGGGGAGCATTTGCCTAGCATATTTGAGATCTTAAGTTCAGTCCACAGAACCACACTAAAAACGAAGAAAACAAAATATGCCTAAGTGAATCTTACTTGGCTCAAGATTATGAAACAACTCCCAATCTTATAAAGCTGCATTCTATTTTCAACCTTTCAATGCTTACTCACTTACTATTTATTAAACATCTACAGAATGTGGAGAAATGCGCCTAGCACTGAGAACACAGAAAGCCATGCCTGTAAGGTTTATTCAGAGTTGAGTGCAGTTTTAAAAGTGTCTTTAGCACCAAGCTCTGTACCTTCCGTGAGATGCTCACTCATAGAGAGAGCTGTTCTTGATTTCCTAGAACACACAGTGTGAAAAGTTCAACGGAATGACTGAAAGCAAAAGGAAACTTTGCCATTTGCAGGACCTGGATGAAGCAAGGGGACATTGTGCTAAAGAAGTCACTTACTACACTATTTCACCCGCATGTTGATGGTAAAGTATTTTAAAAAGACAAAACTATAATATGTGACAAGGCTGATTACAGGTTGAACGAGGTATACAATGATGATTTTTGGCAAAAGAAATAAGCTGCAGAGGTCAGCTGTGTAGAATAATAGCTATAGCTTATACAAATGCACTATATACTTGAAAGTTGCTACAATATATTTGAAGGACTCTCAACAAACACATAGTGTGTGAGGTAATTTATGTGTTAAATGGTCTGATCGTGTTAAATGGTATAGATACAATGTATCTGCAGTATAAAGCATTATGGATTACATGATATAAACTGTCATTATATCAGTAATTAAGTTAATAATAAAAAGCAGAAAAGCTTAAGAGTTGAATGAGCTGTGACATATTCTGAGGTATAATTCACATGCTTGTTTTATGTCTATTCTTCTTTGTCTACTTTATCACCACTTACAAATAGAAGGTCTTGTGTTCATTAATTGATGGGAATTATGAACAACTGTAGAAAGAAGAATGCATAACTTCTTCAATTTCACTTCAAAAGGTCATTGATGATACTCAAAGTTGAGAAAAATAGAGCCCAGTAAGAACTAAGGGAGTTTCTAAGCTGCTCAAAAAGAAAACATTTTAAGAACCCACCACAGGACTAAGAGTATACAGCAAGAGTCCAAGAGAAAGAACCCAAGAGAATGCTCTAACACATGATTCATACGCCTAAAAAGGATAGAAATCCTGCCTGCTGTGACAGAGTGAGAGAACCTGGAAGGCAACCATCTACGTGACAGCAAAACAGATCCTTAAATTGAATGTTTCATTTCTATGTAGGCTGAACTGCTTCAAACTCAGGTGGAAAGTTGAAAGAGATAGAAACAGTTACCTCTGGATTCTTTCAAAGGTATCATTGTGTCTCACAACACAGAGAAAGGAAAGCTGTGGCAAGGCAAGGGAGGCTTCAGCAAGCAGGAGGCAGTGAGAAACTAAGTGGAAGCCAGAAATACTGGGTACCAGCTCCACAACGGAAATGAGAGCTGCATAAAGAGATGTGGACGTGGAAGAGTCGTGCACAGCCCCAAGTCGTGAGGTGGCAAATAAAAGAAAAGCAGCCCCCAGAAGCAAAAACAACATCTCAGCTGGAAAAGACGCTACTGTTGACTGTTAATTTATCTTTGTTGTTGTTGTTTTGTTTTTGTTATAGTTGTTGTTGTTATTTGAGGCATCGTTTCTCTGTATAGCTTGGCTGTCCTGGAACTCACTTTGTAGTCCAGGCTGGCCTCAAACTCAGAAACCCACCTGCCTCTGCCTCCCAAGTGCTGGTGGTGGCCCATGCCTTCAATCCCAGCACTTGGGAGACTGTTACATTTATAAGAGTTAAAAACCATGAGATACACACACATGTGCCTGTCTCTAGAAGGGGGTTTCTAAAGAGGATAATTGAGGGGGAGTTTTGCCCTGAATGTGTGCCACAGCATGGGCTGGGATCCAGACTGAATAGAATGTAGGAAAAGGACAATGCAAGCTAAGAACCAGCATTACTCCCTCGCTGTCTATCTGTCTGTCTGTCTGCCTGCCTGCCTGCCTGTCTGCCTGTCTCAGTCTCTATCTTGCTCTCCTCCTTGTTCGTATGTATTATCTCCTCTCTCTCTCTCCCTCTCTCCCTTCCCCTCCCCCTCTCCCTTTCCCTCCCTCCCTCCCCTCCCCTCTCTCTGTATGTGTGTGCTTTTTAGTGCATTGAAATGTGAGCCAGCTGCCAGGTATTAGGTCACGGTGACATGAAATATAAGTAATGCACCAGGACATTGTTACCTGGCAAAACAAACAAACAAACAAACAAACAAACCAAAAAAAAAAAAAAACAACCCACAGATGCTAAAGAAGAGACTAGCTAGCGTCTTTGACGACATCCCAAGCTGAGACAAAGGAAGGGGTTGATCCAGACAGAAACTCTACAAGCCAACCTCTCTGCTGAGAAGACTACAAGATTCACTAATTCACAGCCAACCCCCAAAACCCCAGCTCCACCGAGTCAGCAAGCAGTTACCTTAAGACCCACCATGAGTTGGGATGGAAGCTTGCCTGAACACAAACTTACTATTACAAATATATATAAACAAAGATGGAGAGATGCAGGCTATGTGGAAGAGCAGGGCCTGAGTGAGGAGAAGCAGTCTGGTAATAGGAGAAACCCTTAGTTGCATGTGAAAATACAAATAGATGTGGCCATATCACAGTGTTGGACACTGAAGCAGTGTACATCCAGCTAGTCCACTGAAAGGGAAGCTAGTGGAGGCAAGCACTGAGCTGAGGTGGTGGTCCATGATGAACAGTGGAAGGACTCAGACTCAGTTAGTGGGGATGGGGGAGTGGAGGCAAGCACTGAGCTGAGCTGGTGGTCCATGATGAACTGTGGAAGGACTCAGACTCAGTCAGTGGGGATGGGGGAGGAGGGAATGGCTTACAGGGCCCTCCTGCCAGAAATCAAACCTAGCAGTGAAAAAAGTTAGAAAGTCAACTACATATTGCTTTCTAACTGAAGCTTCCCCACAAGGAGAATAAGCTACAAAGATAACTCTGAGGCTTGAGAGATGGGTTGACAGCTAAGAGATGTACTGGTCCTATAGAGGATCTGAGTACAGAGGAGATCCCCAATAACCACGTCGAGCAGCTCACACTACCTGTATCTCTGGCTCCAGGATTTGCTGCCTCTGGCCTTCATGGGTCCCTGCACACATGCAACTACCTACACAAATTCACATAACTAAAACCATAATTCATTAAAACAGAAAAAACAACCCACTTTTACCCCAGTCAGGAAAAATGTTGACTGATAATATATATTTTCCAATTTATTATTACTTTTTTTTTTTTTTTAACTTTTTGGCTTCAGTTTCTTTCTTACTCAGTTAAGTTCTATTTGGTCTGTTTGTCTCTTCAATATTCTTTGTACTCTGCATTATTTGTCAGACATTCAGCCCTTGTAATTTTCCTCAAGTTATTCCACAGAAAAGGTAATAAAAACTATGCCATTTTATGAAGTCAGATAGTTTGTCATGCAAAATAGTCATAGTGCATAGTCAAAAATGAAAATCATAAAATAATTCCCCCAAGGAACATGGACACATATAATCCCAATAAAACATTTGCAAAACAAACTCAACAATGTATTTTTAAAGATCAAAGAGCATAGCTAATTTGGTTTTGTTCTAGTGTGCAAGAATGGTTAATACACAACAACTCTGTACATGGAATAAAATCCATAAATCATAAGTAAACTAAAGAGCAGAAAATACACGATCTTTCCAATGAATGGACGTAAGGTAAGGTCACAAACCTTAGGTAGAGTCTAAACTTTCTCATCAAAAATTCCTAACTACCTTATCGTAAAATTTGAAATACTAGTGGAGAAGGGAGTGGGGTATAGCACAGACAACAGAGGAACACCCTAGGTAAAATGTGCTAAGTTGGGCTTGATCTTTAACACTGGAAAAAAAATAAAAGACAAAAGCAAGCCAGACTAGTAAGGAAGACATATAATTCCAGCTACTTAAGAGGCTGAAGCAGGAGGATCATGGTTCAATGCCAGCCTGAGCTACAAGGTAACTTTAGTGCCATCCTGTACAACTGGTATACAACATTGTGTGTGTGTGTGTGTGTGTGTGTGTGTGTGTGCATGTATATAATATGTATGCATGCATATAATATATAATGCATGTATGTATATGCATGTGTATATGCATGTGTATACATATGAATGCATATGTCAGTGGTAGGGAGAGGGTTTGGGTTTAATTTTCCAGCTTGGACACAGGTGCCTTAACTTTGGTGTCTGCTCAGCTCTTTAGGTCTCCAGTCTCCATCTTACTTAAACACAGTCCTCTGTGATTCAGTTCCCCCACTGGAGATGAATCCTTCATCTAGGGTCACAATTTTTAAAAACTCACTCAAAAAGATTTTCACAAGAGCTTCTAATGACTATTTTAACTTATAGACTAAGAATACCATTCACTTTTATAAGTTCAATATACTACTAGAGAATGTCTCTTGTGAATCCAAACAAGAGCCAATGGTCTGGTATCCATATTGATGGAAAATATTTCCATGTGTCTTTTAAAGGCAACACTGAATTATGAATGACAATTTTTCCTAAGGAAAATGCTTATAAAATGCTTATGATTCCATTATTAAATACCAGCAGGGAGTTACTTATTTTAATTGATGATTTTTATCATAGTATCTACAAAGACCTTTTTACTCTGTCTTTCTGCCATTTTTATGAGTGTTTCTAAAGCTACCAAAAACACCTTGTTTTCAAGATAATTAAATACATGTAAATACACCACAATTAAAAGTCATTTATAGGGATCTGTGATTAAAAACTGCTGAGTTCATGCATGAGAAGATGTAGCAGTTTAAAACAGTGCTTGTATATTAACGAATTGTCCTTTAGTTTCCTCCCTCTGTGCTCAATAATATTAGCCATGTAAGTTTACATACTCTTTGTAAGAATTTGTTGAATTCTTCCTTTGTGAGACTTGATATTACAACAAAACATCACTTTCTCTTTCTTTTAACATTTCCAGAAAAATACACCCAATTTTATATGTAATAAACATATATAACATTTTATCATGTATAAGATATAAAACAAGCACATAAATCAAATTTAGATGTTACTAAACGTCTATCCCCTATTGATAATTCTTAGATAAAATACACATGTAGAAAACCAGGAAAGGTTGCGTGAAGCCAGAAAGAGGGCCTAGTGGGTAAAAGCAACTGTCACCAAGCCCAAAGGGTTGACTTACATCTGGGAAATGCACAAAGAAGCAGAGAAATGATTCTCACAAATCATCCATATACAAGCTCTCTCTCTCTCTCTCTCTCTCTCTCTCTCTCTCTCTCTCTCTCTCTCTCTCTCTCTCTCTCTCTCTCT
>NC_034597.1:91029109-91030392 GCF_900095145.1 Mus pahari
TACACACACACACACACACACACACAGAGAGAGAGAGAGAGAGAGAGAGAGAGAGAGAGAGAGAGAGAGAGAGAGAGAGGAGAGAGAGAGAGAGGTATATGATTGCAATTTTAGAAAAACAAAAAAGGCCATGTATGTTTGTCTGTATGTGTGTGTGTGCACACGTGAGTGCATGTGCATGCATGCATGAGTGTATGTGTGTGACTGTGTTTATATGTGTGTATGTGTGTGTGTGTGTCTATGTATTTTCACTCAGCAAATACAAGACTCTAAATCTATAGCCATATAAACCCTAGCAGAATTATAGGAAGAGATTTCCTTTCTTCTCAAACAATGTCTACTTCACTGGAATCATCAGGAGTCAGGAAGAGAGTCTGAGCCATGGCATTAGCAATCCTATCTGTTAAACCCTATACAACCTAGAAAATATTAGCCAGACTACTTAATAGTCAGTGAAGAAGGCTTTGCTCATTGCCTTGTCACTATCACCTCTATTCCAGGCATTCTGGCTCCATGCTGGAGCACTGCAAGGTTTTGCTAGGTGGCACCATGGATGCCAGTTGGATGCCAGTTTCTTAAAAGTGTCTCCTTGAATGGTACAGGAAATGTCACCTAGGCCAACCTTAATGAATTCCATTTTCAAATTCATCCTCACACCATGGCCATTACCTCTGGCTCACTAAACCTTTCCTTTGGTGTAGGTACAAATTACATAGAGCTAATTGAATCTGATAAAAGAACAATTTATTTAAAGAAAGTGGTCTACTTCAATATAACCCACTGTTCTCCACCCAGTACTTCTGGCCTGCCTTTCTTACATAGTTTAGGATTGAAAACTAACTGCAAGGTTTTGTGTCTTATTTGCACTCTTTTTTATTCACTAAGAGCTATAGAAAAATTCAAGTGAAAGCTTGGTTTTTTCCCAATTTTTATTAAGTATTTCATTTACATTTCAAATGCTATCCCCAAAGTCCCCTATACCCATCCCTCCCTGTTCCCCTATCCACCCACTCCTACTTCTTGGCCCTGGTGTTCCCCTGTACTGGGGCATATAAAGTTTGCATGACCAAGGAATCTCTCTTCCCAATGATGGCTGACTAGGCCATCTTCTGCTACATATGCAGCTAGAGACAGGAGCTCTGGGGTACTGGTCAGTTCATATTGTTGTTCCACCTATAGGTTTGCAGACCACTTCAGCTCCTTGGGTACTTTCTCTAGATCCTCTATTGGGGGCCCTGTGTTCCATCCAATAGCTGACTGTGAGCATCCACTTCTGTGTTTGC
>NC_034597.1:91031238-91055934 GCF_900095145.1 Mus pahari
ACTAATATCCAATATATATAAAGAACTCAAGAAGATGGACTCCAGAAAACCAAATAANCCCATTAAAAATGGGGCACAGAGCTAAACAAAGAATTCTCACCCGGGGAATATTGAATGGCTGAGAANCACCTCAAAAAATGTTCAACATCCTTAATCATCAGGGAAATGAAAATCAAAACAACCCTAAGATTCCATCTCACACCAGTCAGAATGGTTAAGATCAAAAATTCTGGTGACAGCAGATGCTGGAAAAGATGTGGAGAAAGAGGAACACTCCTTCATTGTATGTGGGATTGCAAGCTTGTACAACCACTCTGGAAATCAGTCTGGCGGTTTCTCAGAAAATTGATTTTTTTGTTTGTTTGTTTGTTTGTTTGTTTTGTTGTTGTTATTTTTGCTACCATCATCAAGTGCTATTTCAAGACAACTCTGAAAACAGGGGCATCACTATGTTAAGACTTCATTGGTTCTTGTTATGTCTACACACATAGCCAGTTCATATCAATCTTAAAAACTGAGTTTGCAACAGGACATTCCAGTTACTTTTAATACATTTTAGGACAAAACAACTCTAAATTATTTAGTTTGTGATTGAATTGAATGGTATAACTTAGTTGTGTTTCAACAACAATAAATCCTATAACTCCAAGTGTTAGAAACATCAAACAATCATGGATTGGTTCCTTCTTCCCTCTGAGTAATCAATTTAGTTATTATAACTTTCATGTTTCAAAAGATAGTACAGTTCTGTTTACCATAGGATGTCACCAGATATTATTGAGGTCCATCTAAGCTACTGCCATTTTCTCATGAAAGATAGAAACAAAAATATACTTCATTATAAAAACAATATCTAAAATAGAAAGAAAACAAAATGTTTTGCTAAATATAAGAAGACTTGAGAGATGTTAAATGGAGGGCCTTCGTTGTCTTCCATGCTAATTTCCTGAATAGAGTGAGAACGGGCTACTATTCCAGTTCCTATCTACTGCTTAGACATTTGTCCTGATCACAAGAAAACATCACATTTTAGTATTAAAATACTCAGAGATTATCTTATCTCGAGAAGATTATGGGTTCTCAGATATTGGTTGTTGATTCTACCCAAGGTATTAAAAAGGGTTAATGGCCTGGGTACAAGGTTCAGAGTAGCAAACAGAACAATAGATTTCTTTAATTCAGCAGGTTTCGTTCTAGTGGTAGACAACACTGCAAACAGATGAGCAAACATTATCTCAGAGTGTACTACAAAGAATAATAAGGTAGGGGTGGATATAGAAACTATGTTGAGATCACCTGTGGTAATCTCAGAACAGCCAAGGCAAAGGTCTACAACACAGGGACCTTTGGTAAATGAAAAAATAAAATATGAGATGTGTTCATATCTCCACTAGAATTTTCATTGCTTGAGAACAGAGACACTAAATTTCATAGACATTCTCACCTCTCCAGCTCCTCTTAGGAATTTGTACAAAACAGAAATTGGAGCATACTTAAATTGCTTTGGAATCAATTTCACTAGTAACTTCATGAAACTGTGTCATGAATTCTGACAGATCATAATAGTTTTCCCAATTCTACTTGGCTTAAATAGTATGAGAAATTTCACTGAACAATACAACAAATACCTACTGGGAAATGAGTAGGATCAGAGTTTCTTGTTTTCTTCAAAGTCTGACATACAAAGATCTATCAAGTCCAGTGTAGGGGCATGATCCTAGCTCTTTTAATTGTCGTGATCTTGTTGGGACATACAGAAAACTACCACCAATGTTAGCTGTAACATCTTGTAATGCTTCAGTCTGGCAAAACTAGATTATCTGTAATTCACCCAGGAACTAATTTCCACAGACCTACTCTATGCTGCATCATAACAGTATAAGATTTCAAGAGTACTCATGTATGATGAGGACATGATACATGTCTGATGGAGGATTGTCTGAAGAGCAATACCCTTATGAATGAGTAAATACTGAAAATCAGCATTTCTTAAGAGAACACAGGATGTTTAGGGTCAAAGAGGCTCCATCTTCACTGTGCCTCCTGGGAAAGTCAGGATCAAAATGCTTAGCCGATGACCTTAGTCACGAGTCAGATACAAACTGATGTGCACACTGTTCCATTTTCACACATTCATATCCAAAGATGCACTACAACTCTATCTTATCTCCTCTGTTGCCCAAATACAAGGCTTTCTCTACCCTACAGTGTTCTATGATGGCCCAGTTGTGCCAGATCTGGACCACTGACCCTTGCTTATGCCATAAAGAAAATTCCACTCTCAGAAAAATCAAAATGCATACGAGTGCAAAGGTATGCTATCATTTTGATGTATTCAAATTACCAATTTGAGCAATGGTTATTGGTACTCATACAAACAAATATTTATTTCAAATTTAGAAAAAAATCTATTATTTTACTTTGCACTGGCTCTTGCATTTCTCATACCATCTCTGTCACGGAGCAGTTAAAGTCAGGGCTGTTTGCCTCTTCTTTCTAGAACTTCCTTCACTTGAGGTAAGAACCGTTCATGGGAAGTGTTTTTCATTTCCTTTGTCCTCTCTGCCCTTTGCTTGATTGTTTTGTTGAGGCAACTAACTTTTTTTTTTTGTTACTTCCTAAGTTGACACTTCATGAGGACAGAAATGTCAAGTTGCTTTCTGATCTTTCCACACTCATGTGTCCTTCCTGTCTAGTTCAGATGGGAAATCTGACATACACTGTGATCATGCTGTAATTCTGACAAGAAAAATCAAGCTAAAAAGACCATTGTCGCCACACAAATAACCTAGAATTTCTTCATCCTTTCCATCCATAAAACAAATGGTAATGTCAGCTTGCAACACGGGACAGTGGAAAGAATGACATCTTGTGCCGGGTTAAAGCAACAGAAGCTTTTATGTTTGCTGTGTAAAATATTGAGTCTTCAGTACTTTCAACATTCCCCAATTAAACAGTGGACAGTACACAATATACATAGACAACCAGAAAAACACATGTCTGGGATTAGAAGAAAGGGATTAGTGCTAGGTTAAGATTTAGTATCACAAAGAAAATTAAACAGATTGGGGGAAGTGAAAGCGTTGTTCAGATGAGATTCTATTTCCATTTCACTGCCACTTGGATAATTTCACAACCTTATCAACACTCCTCTTTGACTTCTAATAGGCAATTTAACACAGGCTAATATAAAAATGGCACAATTTGTTTGGAAAGAGAACAAACTCATCTTCATTTTCACTTCCCAAAACATTTATTGAATGAAAATATTCTAAAACTGTCTGAACAAAATTGAAATAGCCATCTTGTATCTGGGTGGTGGAGAATCTTTGTTCATTTTGCAATAACCTTGGAGAGCTTGTTAGATCACACTTAGTGAGCGTTTGAGAAGGATGGAGGAGTTTAAGTGTGTGTGGATCCTTTCCTTTTTCACTTGCTGGAAAGTGCAGTTCACTCAAACCTATTCACTTCACGTTGCAGTACCTTCTGCTTAGCCAGTACCACTCAGGCTCTGAACAGCTCTGCATTTCCTTATTGTAGGATGAATACAGCTGTGTAGCTGTCCTCAGAGAGGAGGCAGACAGCTGTGAATCCCGAGCTGTTATTTGTCCCTATAGAACATCCATTTGCACTTTCCTAGGTGTATCGTTCATTACTTGTTGCTTTTCAATTAGAGAAGAAAGTGCATGCACTAAAGGTACTATTATTAGATAAAAATGATACAATTGTGTGTGATGTAAGTAAACTATAGTTCAATGGTCTATAGTAAAATCTTCATTAGAAAAGATTAGTTATGCTCTAAAAACTACTATTTTCTAAGAGTTTGCATTGGGAAGAAATGTAAGGTGATTGGAGCTCATGATATAAACATCAGGTTTGTTCAGGTTGGTATGGCCATAGGCGACATGAATCTCCTACTTTGAGGACTCTCGCCTAGAAGCATGGTGGCAGCTAATTTCTTGTTACACTGACCTAATTTTTCTCCCTTTTTTCTGTTTTATCTAACTTTTGGTGCATAGAAATCACACTTATTTAATATTCGTGAAATATCCCAAATGAAATTTCAGTGCAAGTAGACATTGTGTTCTATTTAAATCAAGAAAGAAGCCGGGCAGTGGTGGCATACACCTTTAATCCAGGCACTTGGGAGGCAGAGGCAGGCAGATTTCTGAGTTCGAGGCCAGCCTGGTCTACAAAGTGAGTTTCAGGACAGTCAGGGATACACAGAGAAACCCTGTCTCGAAAAACCAAAATAAATAAATAAATAAATAAATAAATAAAAAATAGATATCAACTCCAATATCTATCACATTTTTCCTACTGTGACCATGCAAAAGTCCTTCCATCCAGCTTTTAAACTTATGTTGTTTATTTTATTATTAAATAAGTTGAGATTATTTTAATAAACTACTAACATCAAAATAAGTTTAATTTATTTTAATAATTAAAAGGATATCTGTTAATTCAATGTATGATAGTTTGAATTAGAATGACCCCCATAAACTCAGGGAAGATGTGTCCTCAGTTGGTAGCACTGCTTGTTGGAGGTAGTGGTGGTGGGGGTGGTGGTATTTGTGTGTGTATGCATGTGCATCTTGCTGGAAGAAGTATGTCACTGTGGGTGACCTTTGAGAGTTCATGGTATGGCTCTACTTGCAGTTTTCTTTCTGCTTAGTATTTGATCATCTTCCTGCTCCTACTGACATGTGTGCTACAGGGTGCCATACCATCCTAACATGAAGGACTCTCATCTCTCTGGAATCACAAGACAATATATGTTTTTTGCTTAAGTCACTTTATGTCTATATACTGTTAATATATTAATTTGTTTACATGAATAAAACAATGAGAAAATTTCTCTAAAAATAAAGAAGTTAAGATATTTCCTTATGAACTCTTTATTTTTCCACTGAAGAAATGTACCATTATGACATAACTGTAATTTTATTATTCCCTTTTTTCTTTTGTTGAAAATACATTTTCCCTCAAAAAATATATCCTGATTAAAAATCATAAATTATTATTGATCTCCCTCCTTCTCAGTTCTTCTTACCCTTCTATCCAAACCCACACCCTTTCAGTCTTTCACTTGAAAACACTTGTTTCAAGGATAACATATATTAAAATATAATAAATAAAGCAAAAACTTGACTCGGTCCATGGATCAGTCAACAGGGTCTGCAAGAGAGAGCATGGGGACTGAGGGGCAAGAGACCCGAAGAATGAAGACAACACAGGCTGTCTGTTCAAGTCTCAAGTCTTGAGTCTTGTTTATTGTAAGGCAACTATGGTTGTATAAGTACTCGCTGGGGAGTACAGCTGGAGACACTTAACCACAAGTCCAGGATGTATAGGAGAAAAATAAGATGTTAACAGAGTGTGTTCAGCTGTGATAGGCTTCTTGCAAAGGTATCATGCTAGAAAAGCAAGTCTCTCATCAGGGTGGAAAAGTACCACCTGCAAGTAAATAGCCTGAGACGGCTACAGAGATGATAGCTGCTTTCTGCTAAGAGTTGGCTGCCAACAAAAGATAACATGTCAGAATTGGAAAAAGAAGAAGAAGAAGAAGAAGAAGAAGAAGAAGAAGAAGAAGAAGAAGAAGAAGAAGAAGAAGAAGAAGAAGAAGAAGAAGAAGAAGAAGAAGAAAAGAGTCCAAGAGAAGGCCCAAGAATCAGAGACACACTCATCCAAAGACTCAAGCATCCTATAAAAACACCAAAATGGAAACAATAATATATACACAGAGGACCTAATTCAAACCCTGTGCATACTGAGTTTTGATTATATGGTTTAGAGGGCCTTATAGTCTTGGTCTTCTCCATCCCTTCTCATCCTTACACACTTCCTAGCTCCTGAGGAGTTTCTTGAGCCCTGATAGGAAGAACTTGATGGAGACATGGCATTTAGGGCTGTGTGTTCTACGATCTCTCACTCTGCATAATATCTGGCTGTGGGTCTCTTTATTTGTCCCTGTCCACCACAGGAGGAAGCTTCCACTAGACTCATAGACCAGTTTCCTTCTCAAGCATCATCAGAGAAGCTTCATGAAGTCACTTTTTATCATGGTGTTTTATCACGGCAACAGAAAAGTAACTAATGCAGAAGTATAGCATAAAATGAGAGAATGTGTAATCACATGCTTATATGTATATAAAATGTGTTAAATAAGTGTTATTTTAATTCCTTTTTGTAGTGTTATAAAACATATCCTAAAATTAGCGCTATATTAACTCTCATTTCTGAGAACAAAATCTTTTGTATGCAATATGCATCTATCACATCCAGATCAAAGAACGTTTTGATATAGGAGCATGGTAAAGGAGTGCTATTTTTTAATCGTAACCTACCGGAATTTTCCCAGTTAGAACCTAACTAGATCAGTTATAGATCAATAACAATGAATACAGTTATTTGAATGAAATCAACAGGAACTGAACCCAAAATGATTAAGCTTACACCTGAAAGTTTGAATGACAACCCTGTTAGTATCCACTCTGCAGAAGTCCAAGCAAGCACACTGAGCCGGGCACAATGCAAAGCAGCATTCTATCACCAGTGATAGAATCCTTGCCCAACTTGATGAACGATCAGTGGGACTAGGGTAATACTCTTGATGGTTGATGCTTTCATCTGTCAGCAAAAATTTGTTTGAAAGCAAGTTGGGTAAGAAAAAGTGAGCTGGAGTAAAAAGTAGAAGAGAAAAAAAGAAGGGAATAATGGAGAGAGAAAGAGGAGGGAAATGAAAAAAAGAAAGAAATGTGACAGAGGGAGGAATTGCATTTTTAAGTCTGGAAATGAAGGTTTCATTATAAACATGAAGCATGCTTAGAGGGGAGGAAGGGAGGACCTGCCTGGTCCAGCTTTACACCTCCTGCCTCTTAGGAAAATGAAGGATGTAAATGCTGATTGATTCTTTGTAAATGAGGGACGAATTCACTTGCATAGCTGATTGGTTGATATTCAAATATAACTGTGGGTCACAATTTTTTAGATTCTGGTTGCATGAAGACTGGGTACTGTTGATCTTGGCAGCCAAAAACAAAACAAAACAAAACAAAACAAAACAACGATGATCATGCAGTGGTCACAGATTTTAAGTAGTGGTCCTTCCCATGACACAAAGTACTATCTGTGATAGCATGAACAAGTGGCTTCCAGATTCTATTTTGAATCCTAATGATTTATCCCATCTTCAGAGGCATTTTTTTTGCCCTCAGGGTTCACACACCACTCTGACTTTGTGGTCTTCTTGTGCCCCAGTTGCTCTTCTTCTGATCTCCTCTGCAATGAAATGATTGTATTGCTATTTCTTGGGAACAAACAAAGAAAATTTCAACTCTCTCTGGAACTGTTCAAAGTTCATACTTCAAAGAGCAAAACACTCATTAAGTCTACCGAGAACGAGGTTGATTCCGCCAACATTTCAGGAAAATGTCACTGCCATCTGCTTTGAATTTAAGAATGTTCTTGCTCTCCATTAGCCATGCCTGGGTGTTCTCTTTCTGAATACTTTGTTTAGCATGCTGAAGCCTGCTGCACTGCAATGCATGAAGCTTTGTTTCGTGGTTTGGTTTATTTATTTATCCTTGCCTTTACTTTTGAAGAGAGTTTTAGAATCTACAAATGCACTTCCTTTTAATAAAGAAAGGACATCGGTATTTCTAGTGGTTGCAGTCTGGGGCTCTATCACTTACGTTTCTGTGCATTCTCTCCTGTACATTATTTAAGCCTGATGCTAGGAACCTTGCCTTCTGATAATTTGCCAAAACATTATTCATTATGCTAAATGAGACAAAGTGGAAAGCTGGTCCAAGAAAATGAACAATGTACTTCTCTAACATTTGTGTACTGTTACTGGATTTTAAAAAGAAATATAAAATCTCAAAAGATAAGTCAAAAGGAGCTTTGCTAAAAAATGCCATTTTTCATCTTCTATTCTATGACACCTGCCAATGGTGTAACTCTTGTTGGCAATGGTGTAACTCTTGTTCAAATACAGTGCACCTTAATTTAATGGAAGCCAAATGAAAGACCCATATGTTTTTAAAAATCAATTATTAATAACTAAGCTTGCTTAGATCGAGCTGAGGGAATAGAATCCTCTGCTTTTTGGCTTATTTTTCTACTCAAGGTTTTATTTTTTTTTTCTCCTAAATTGCATCTATTCGTTTCCCATGCCCCATCTTCCCTCTGTACATAATATATTGACAATTAGGCTATTTGTCATTCCTGGTCAAGATGTCAAGCACTACACACTTCAGAGCTTTAAGAGCTATTTAAAATTAAAGTCTGGTAGAAAGTTCCTCGCCCCAGATTTGCATTTTGCAATCTATTATTTATTGTTGTTGCTTGCCCTCTTCCTGTACTACTGTGAGCAACATATACAGCCCAAAGTTGTTATCTTTTTCCCATTTGTCTACCTAAACCTGAAACGGAAGAAAAAAATCAACTTTTCCCTATTGCGGACAATGCAGGCATGGCCACCGGAATGATTGAAATGGCACGCACTACATTGCTGCCAGACTAAGTCCTGAGCATGGCACGAACATGTACATGCCACCCATGTCAAATCATTCATTAGCTCCTCTGTTCCTGGTCTCTCCAGGACACTTGTGTCTGAATGAGTTGCTCTAGAGATAAAGTAATAAATGAAACATCAGATAAGCTTCTGCCCAGCTCGCTTGCTCATTCTAATCTTTATTGTCTCAGGCACTCTCAATGCACATCACCAGAAGCAGATTCAGAAAGTGGGGCTCTCATTCATGATTGTGACCATAAAAGATGCTTTCTCTCTTGGACCATTTCTAAAAGTAACATGTGTCTTCTCTAAGGTTACTGTATTTGTTATTAAGGGAATTAATCATGAAATGTACGTTGTCCAGTGGTATAAGAAGTAAAAGCACAGAATAAAAATTCCAGTGCAGAAAAGGCACGTAAGGAAGTCAATTCTAGTAGCACACAGGTGTCATTTCATTATTCTGCTTTATTCCATCACTAGTCAATGTCCATCCTACGTACCAAGTTAAACAGCTTTCCAAATAGCACTTTGAATAGGGTTTTCTGTTTGTTTGTTTGTTTGTTTGTTGATTTCAGCTGATATAAACTATGGTTTACTATAAGAAAAATCATTTGTGGTCTATCTGCAAAAGTAACATACTACACAACAACTTAGCCTGGGGACAACTTTAAATCTTTTTAAACACATATTTATCATCTCAAACCTAGATAGTGAGTAGAGGAAATCCATATTTTTAATGCAAATATGACCCATAAAATAAAATATTTTGGCCCGGCAAAAGTTTTGCAAATATCTGAACAGCATTCATTACTTAGGATAGAGCCCAATTTAAAAAGAAAGAAGAAGAAAGCCTTAAAATATATTTTTAATAGTTATATCTCTCCTGTTTTTAATGAGTATAATGTTGTAAAATCAAAAATAATTAAATTTTTTCTCAGATAAAAAAATTTAACACCTACTGAGACAGTTTGGTACTACTCAGTTAAATACACAAAATGTAAGCCAGATTAAACATTTCAAAATTGCTATGGAATTTACAGCTCTGTTACTCCCAAATCTCTGGTTTCATTATTTAAAAATAAATACTACAAAGTGATATATCATAATAGCCTATGCATGTTTTTGACTTATGTCTCAGGGATAAAAAAAAAAATACAACTATCCAATTACATAACTCCTTCATCTTCTTTCATAGTTAGCAAAATTTACCTCTTGATAGTGCTTAAAAAACATAGTTCCTTTTCTCTTTAAGTTAAGGATTCCACGGTAAACGTTAACTTGGGAAGTATAACTAATACTTGTTTTTGATTTGAATCTAAAATGGACCAAGCTGGTGGAAGTAGACCACCGGGGACCTGGCCTGAGGGATGCTTCTTATCTCTGAGCGCTCTCTGTCTCTGACTCTCTGTCTCTCTGTGTCTGTCTCTCTTTCTGTCTCTGTCTGTCTGTCTCTCTGTCTCTGTCTCTTCCCTGCCCTCTCCTCTCCTTTCTCTCCCCTTGGATCAAATACGGTAAAGAACTCCTTCTATGCACACTCCCTCCTCCATGGTGTTCTTCCCAAGAGCACGAGGCTAACCCACCATGGACAGAAAACTCTAAAACCATTAGCCTCACCAAATCTTTCCTCTCTTAGCTTGTTTTCTTAGGTGTTTGGTCAGAGAGAACTCCAGTTATTTTACTAATGTGGTCACTGTCATGATCAGTTCTCTTTGGTGCCTGCTACTTCAGTTTTTCCCCATGAGCGGAGGCGCCATGCGAGCCGTGCTATATATATTTTCTCAGTCCACTTTTCACAGGAAATAATGCTGTTGAGAATATTAAAAGTGAAACAAGTTCAATAAAATCTTGAAGCCCTGCAAATGGGATTATGCCCATTTCCTTGCCCTCCTAACTCTATGACAGTTTGACTACTAAGCTTAGGCAAACTAAAACAGCCTTGTAAAGAAAACAGGTACTCTAGAATATATTGGGGGAAATAGATTGGAACAGTGTTTTCTTTGGTACCTATGTGTCTCCCTGTAAGCAATACATTACTCCATCAATACAAATATATCTGATTTGGAACAGAAGTGTAACCCTAACTCTTGGGAAGCACAGGGAGGGGGATCAAGAGCTCAAGGTGATCTTCTTCCCATATAGGTTTGAAATGCAGACAGCCATCTTCCTGATCATCACTGTGACACAGTACCTCCCAGAAGTAGCATAAAGGAGGCAACTCGTGGTATCAGGAGACATGAGTCCATTGTGTCTGGAAAGCAACAAAGGCAGGTCAGTACATGACAATGGGGTTTGTCCCCCAGCTTTTTTATATTTTAGTGAGTCAGGAAACAGAAATCTAAAGGCAAAAGCAGGGCAGGGCTATAATTGTCGAAGGCCTGACCCTAGTAAGCCAATACTAACTGACATGTCTCCCTCTCCAAATGGTCCATACCTTCCCCAACCAACATCACACTCTCCAGCCAAGTATCCAGACACTGTGAGCCTATGAGGGATGCTTCACATCCAGTCTATTATGGTAACTAGACCAGCATCAATATCAGTATCTCTCGGGATCTTGTCTAAAATCCTGAATCTCTGGGTTTACCCCAAACTGCTGATCTGCTGTGTGCATTTTTAACATGACAGCTTTCTGACTTGTATTAACACCAGCATTTGTAAGGAGAATTTACTGTTAGACTTAGAATTTTGTTCTTCAGTTGTTCTTAAATGAGGTTGTTTGTTTCCTTTTAAGAAAACACTTATAAAATTTAAAAATTTATCTCTAATAATAGAGCCAAAAAATATGGGTTCATCTTTCCAGAAAATTCAAGCAGTAAAACATTTTTATTTACTAAAAGATCTGAAGCCCCATGATTTTCTTTGTCAATCATATATGTTGGGGAATTTTTATTTAAAAATTTACACAAAAAGAATTAATGTTTCCCAATCTCAGTGGCTATGTAAACAAGATCAGAAACTGGACCTGCTAAGAAGATAATACACACACACACACACACACACACACACACACACATTTCTGTTCAAAGCCTTCAAGTCTTCAAAGTGTCTTAGAATCATCAGATGTGTCACAGGCTAAAGTAGTCCTAAGCCAATGTGTTAAACCCCAGCGAGATGGTTGATTGCTTTTCTCTTTAACATGATGTCTCAGTGAATAGGTCCAATCTAGCTGTTCAGAAGAGTTGTTTCACCTACCTGTACCTATTTCACAGCCATTTGAAATATATTATTACATTTGCCCTCCTGTATTATAATGACTTCTTGTCATTGTGCTTCAGGAAGCATTTCACAACTTGACAGGGAAGGCTGTTTATACCCTGGCTATTCCTCTACATCTATCAAGAGGAAGGGCCAGGAAAAAGATCCAGGTTCATTATATTGATAGAGAAAGCTAGAGAACAGGAAAACTAACCACTCAAATAAAAATGGCTGTATCAATTCACAAGCCTTAATAACTGAGTGGTTAAGAATCAGTATTCTCTCTTTCTTATAATATCGGCTAAGTACCTTCCAACCGAACCTTAATTGTATCTTCTCTTAGACTACTACCTTAAAAATACAGAAGTGACTTAGCATATTTAAAAATTGAATGCAAGTTAATCAGACCATTCCAAGTGTCCTCACAATGGATAAGAGGATAATATCGTGTGAGATTGAGCTTATGAATATCAACATGGAGAGGCTCAGAAAGTGAATATCCAAAAGTTCTCAAAGATACTAACAGAAACTGAAAATAAGACATAGCAGTGGACACAAAGCCTCAGAAGAAAGCAAAGGAAGTTACTTAATACAGGAGAATAACTTCTCTGGCATAGTTGAACACACTCCCAATTTTCTTTTTATTTCTTCGCATTATAAAAGAAGTTAATGTATGATTTTATCAAGTGGTATATATTTGTACATATTCATGGTATAGATTATGATAATTCAATATATGTACAAGATTTAAAATGTAATTAACACTTTATATCTTTAAATATTTATGTTTTTTATGTTGTGAAACTTCCTTTTCTCCCTCCTAATCACTATGATACATTGCTGTAGATTGTAGATGACTGTGTAGTGGAACTGAAAACTTGTTTCACTTCATCTAAAGTTCTTTCTGTACTTGTTAACAAAATTCTTTCTACTCCATTTTCTTCCCCTAATGTTTTCTAATGTTCTCACTACACAATTCTATGAAGGCAATTTTACCAACTTCCACATTTAGTAGAAACATGCAGTGTTTGAAATTGGTGGCCTGCCTTCATTTATATAGCACAATGTCTAGCTCTACCACTGTTCTACAAATGACAGGATTTCATTCTTTCCCATAGATTTAATGCTCTTCCATTTTTATTGATTTAACCACAAATGAATACCTTGATCCCATACCTTGACTGTTATGAATAGTGCTACATTTTAAATTATTTTAAGGAAAAATATTAAAAGTGTTTTAATATCTCCATGTCTACCTAGGGACTTCTTAGTGCTTCACATTTGACTACAAAGCATTCTCATTTTACTCTGTATAATGTAACTTCAAACTGAGAAGGAAAATGGTTATGGCTTAGGAGGTCAATGCTCTTGGCTCAGTTGACCAACAAAGCACAATCTAATTGGGAGGACAATATTTCTTTAGTATAAATTAGGCGCTTAGTTTCCTTTTGAAGAGTTTTCTTTCAAAGTCAACAAATGAGAAGGAGCCTAATTTAAATGGATTCTTGGAAATAACAAGTAATTTAAATCCAACATAGACTTATGTTTCTAATTATGGAATAAAATTGTGCAAGTGAATTTTGTCCATAGTAATGGTTAGAAAATCATTAAATCAAAAGTCATACTTCTGAATCAGCTTTAGTGGTTCATGCCTGTAATCCCAGCATTAAGGAGGCCATAACAATATCACTGGTATGAATATAATGCCAGAGGTGATGGACAGTGCATGAGAGTCTATTTTTAAAAGGATTATTCTGCTTCGTGGCTTATCAACTAGATACAAAGAAGACACAGTGAACCAAGTCCCAGAGGAGGGACGGCTTTAATAACTGAGTAGAGATTCATAGCAGCATCCATACTTGGAAAGAATGAAATACCATGATAGAGAAGTAAGGACTCATAGGTGGGAAATGTCATTGAAACACTCATCCCCAGCAAGAAAGACCATGGCTCAAAAGAACCAGTGTGGATCTGGTCCTGAGGATACACAGTGAGTAGAGGAGAAATTTCATAACAGCAATGATAGGAAAACTGAATATTCACAGACAAAAGAACAAACTTGCTACTATTACAGTAAACACACACACACAAACATACACATACACAAGCAAACAATCAAACAACTCAAAATGGGTAAAAGACTCAAATAAAGCACCCTAAATTGCAGGATTCTCCTAGAAAAAAAAGACAGGGATAAAGTTTGTGAATTTTTTTGTGGCAATGATTCCATATTAACCTAAAAGTATAGGCAACAAAGGCATAAATTAACAAATGAAAGTACATCAAAGAAGTTGTAGAGATATGGAAAAAATAACAGAGTTAATATTTGCTAACAGGAGAACAACAGAAATATCTAAGGAATTCCTATCATCTGATACCACAATAACTAATAACACAATTTTAAGTGGGCTAATCACTTAATGAGCATTTATATAAAAAGACATAATGGAGCCGGGTGGTGGTGGTGCACACCTTTAATCCCAGCACTTGGGAGGCAGAGGCAGGCGAATTTCTGAGTTTGAGGCCATCCTGGTCTACAGAGTGAGTTGCAGGACTACACAGAGAAACCCTGTCTCTTAAAAAAAAAAAAAAAAAGACATAATGGAATAATTTTCACTATCACTAATGAACTAATGATAACATAAATAAAATACAGTGAATAAATGATTGTATATTGTAACTATATTTAACAATTAAATCTTATACAGTTAAAAATAGAAATCAGTGAGTCAAAGGAATATATTAGAATATGAAAAAGTGTTGGGCCTGGTGATAGCTGAATCTCTATAATCCCATTACTTGGGAGGTAGAAATAGTAAGGTCAGAAGTTCAATGTCATCCTCTAACTGTATAGTAAGTTCAACTTTAAAGTGGTATATGAAGCACCATATCAAGAAAAATAATAAGAAGCAAAATAATATAAAGTAAAATTTTGTAATCCAAAAACTTCTACTATATTCTCCAAATATTGCCCTAAAACAAGGAGCAGAAAATGGAATTCATAAGAGAGACTATTCAAACAGTGACTCTCCCTACTTTGCTCACTGATGATGTCTAAACTACTCAATCCTCCAGTGTCAAGAAACATAGATGCTATGAATTGTTCCAATTAAATGAACATCCAGTCAAATTTCCCCTTAAGCCCCAACCCAATACATGTCAATTATTAAATGAATTTGAATGGTCAGAAAGTGAGGGAGAAAGAGACAAAAATGATAGTGAAAATAATACCATTTTTCTACTAATTTTGGTGCAAGAACCAATCAAAATGAAATATAGAGAAGTTAACAAATTCAAGCAGAAAATAGATAACAATAAAATAATAAAATACTTTTTCATAGCATGAACAAGTCTTTGATAACAAAATAAAGAATGAATCTAAAGAGCTACTGGATGGGTTGTATGCATTTAATAAAGGGGGCTGATAAAAGAAAAGTCAGGGAACTTAAAAGTTGTAAAGGCAAGAAGACAATCAAATGGATTTTAAAACTGAGAAACCTCAAGGTTGATAAATTAGATAGATAGATAAATAGATAGATAGATAGATAGATAGATAGATAGATAGATAGATAGATAGATAGATATAAACAAATTCAGATTATGTGTGTAACTTCAGAAAAGGGAAAAAGATGGAAAGGTAATGGAGGAGAACAATGGTATAAGCATGTCCAAATGAAGAAAAGTATGGCCTCTTGCTTGCAAGGACTCCATTGAATTTTGAGAAGAGGAAATGTGAAGGAAACCAAAATTCATCATTCATCAAAATTTTGAGCTTTAGTGGAGTTGAAAACCTGGGGAGATACTTGTGACTTTGAGTTAAGCAAAGCTAAGGAGAAAGATCACAATCCATAAAGAAAACAAAACAGACTCCTCCAAAGGATAAATGCTTCCTGTTCATAGGACAGTGTGAGGAAATGGAGAGGCAAGTCTACAGTATGAGGTATTCAGAACACACATACCTGATAAAGGAATTATATTTGAGGTATGTAAAAATCTCCTATAAATCAGTGGTGACCTAATTTTAGAGATAGCACAAAGACTTGAATTTTCACCGAAGAATATGCATGAATGTCCAATAAGCATATGAAAAGATGCTTAGTGTCATTAGTCACTAAGGAAATGCAAATTAAAGTCATGCAGAAACCCACTAGAAATTCTGAACTTGACAAGGTTGAAAAGACTGGCAGAGATACAGAGCAAGAGAAAGCCTCATTCACCTACCTTATAAATCAGTTCAGCAGTATCTTAAAGGGGAAACACATAGCCAATTCTAACCTAGCAGCTCCACTTTGAATTAACAAAAGCTATATGAAAGTGAACATTTTATCAACAACAAAATTCATAAAATGTTCACAGCAATTTTACTTGTAATATCTAAAACTGAATATAATCCAAATGTGTATCAATACCATTATGAATAAGCAAAATAGCATGAAATAGGTTTCGGGAATGAAAGGGATCATACACAAAACATGAATGCATCTCACTAATATTACATTACAGCAAGAAGTCAAACGTAGAGCGTATATTGTAGAATGCTATTTATCACACATTCAAGGACAGGAAAGGCAAGCCAGTGGTTACAGGAATCAGGCGATGTCTGTCTGTGGGAGTGGAGTTATGGTTTGGATTAACTGGAAAAGGGAAGCAGGAGCTGTCTACAGTGGTGATGTTCTGCCTTTCAGTCTGGCTTGGATATTGCTTACACAGGTGTATGTATCCACAAAACGGACAGAACTTGGCATCTGTGCATTTTGTTGTTTATAAAGTAAAATTTCTTTTAAAGCTTATTGCCATATGCATCTCACTTACAATGAAGGGGCTGAGAAGAAAGTTATGTTGTGGATTTATAAATTGGAACATTGACTCTCAGTAGGGTGTCACTCGGTGGTGTCTCTTGCTCCCAGTGGGTCTTTGGCCACTATTTTGTTTTCTTTGCACTGTGTCCCCTGTCCCCTCAACATCAAGGAGAGCTTGGCTACAAGCATTGGCACAGAAAAGAGTTAATGGATTTAAAGCATTGAGAAGGAAGAGGTTTTCTGCTATGTTAGCACAATTTCAACACTAAATATAAGCTTTGCATACCAAATATATTCTTTTGTCTCTTGACCACTGTGCTAGAGAATAGGGAAACATGCCAAAGAGGGAACTGGAGAAGACCACAGGGAAGGGGGCTGTGGTTGCTAAGGGAGCAGCCTTCTTTTTGGCTTGAAGATGTTCTTTCCTGTTCAGAACCACAGGGGAAAGAAAAATAATCGCAACCAGTACTGAAAGACTAGAGGAAAATTTGAGAGTCCTTCATCAGAGCCAGTCCAGACAGAGGTAGACAGAAGGGAGGCCACTGTGGGAGGCATGGATTAGACCAGCTAATGTCATTGTGGATTTATAAAGCTTGTGTGTCTGAAAGAAAACAAAAAGGTTAGACCTGAGCTGGCAGTCTAATTACTAGAGGTGAGTGTGGAGTTTATCCAGGTTCTTGCCTTCCATGAATACCAATACATATTCTCGGTCCTCTGACTGCCCTCCACTCCTCTGCTATACCATTGCAGCTAAGGGAATAACATATTTCTGACATCTAATAAACACACAAACACACACATGCACACACACATGCATACATGCATATGTATGTGCTGTAGATAATACATATGTGTGGGCTGCAGCTAAAATACATTGTTACACAAATTACCTACAATATGTATAAATTGATCAGAAAATACAACAAGCTGAAGTGTCTTGGATTAAAAAGATTCTAAGTAAAGAGAAGAAGCCATCTTCATGATACTCAATTACAATGAGATTAACACAAACTGATGTAGTAAACTAGCAAATTGTTCAACCATACTCTTTTTTTATTTTTTTTCTCAATAATATCAACCTCAAAACTCACTAGAGATGATACATATTTATTTAGAGAGAGGAAAGTTGTGAATTGAGTTGGTTCCTGTAAACAATGAAGGATGAACATAAATCAGGTGAGTGGTTGCCCATGTTCAATGTACACTAGAGTCCTACATGAACTTTTAATGAACTGGACCTGTTATGATTTGAATATAAAATGTCTTCCACAGAATCATGTTTCGACCACAGGGCTGCTGTGGAATCTTTAGTTGATGGAGCAGAGGTGAGAGAATTAGGTCAGTCTAGATAAGCTTTTGAACATCATAGACACCCAAGGTTTCAGCTGTATTCTTACTTTCAGCTTTACTCTAATATAGCATGTCTCCTATCACATGTTCCTGACATCATAATTCTGCCATGTCTTGACTGGTGTGATGAACTGGAATATGTCATTCTGGTGACAGCCACACAAAAGTAATATGCCACCATGCTCAGCTTTCATTGGGCAGAGAGTCTAAGGCAATTGTAGAGAAAGGAGGGGCAGATGAACATGAATTAGGATAAAGGCCACACACATGAATCTGTGGTTGAGTCCAGAATTGACAACTACCGACTTAAGCAGATGAGAGAGGGTATACAAAACAAATGAAGCCTAAACACACAGATTGGCTAGTATTATCTTCCTACAGAAAGACGATATGTGTTCAGGAAGTTTTCGATTTCTAGTCAAGTAGATAGTCACAAATGAAGGCAAAGAAACTTTCCAAAAGGCAAATCATACAACTCCACAGGGATTCATTACTTCAGTCAGCTTGCTTGGACAGGGGTAATTTAAGACTGTAAATCTCAAAAATACAGATAAACAGAAATTACAGCACTGAAATCTAAGCTATCACTTTTTTGCAATATAAACTTTTAGTCATTTTCTTCCTTTTGTTTTTTATGTGTTTGTTTTAAAGAAGGGATATAAAATTATAAGAAAGTTATAAAAACAGAAGCAGAATGACTCAGCTGAAAGAAAATGGTTCTCTTTCTACTGCTCCTCATCAAGGGAAGGAAGCATTGGTGTGGGCTGAAACCATGGCACCCCTGGGTTAGCTGTTACCATGTACCTTACTGTGTCTTATAAAGCAGAAACATTGCCTACAATCTGAGAACTTGGAAGGCTGAGACAGGAGGATTGCCTAGAGTTTAAAGCCTCCTTTGTAAACACAGTAAGTTCTGAGATACCCAGGGCTAAATAGAGAGACCCCATTTCTCTAAGCTGACCCCATTCTGTGATACTGCACAGGCATGTGCAATAATAACAATCTTCTTCAACACTGTCCTTAAAGCTCTAGCTGGGACAATAAGGTAGAAGATGGAAATTAAATGGATACAGAAAGTAAAAGAAGTCTAGTTTTTCCTATCTACATATATCAGAAAGCCCAAAAACTGTATCAGATAACTTCAAGAAATGATAAATTCTCCAATAAGCAGGAGACAGAATCACTTGCAAAAAATCAATAACTTTTCTATCCACAAACAATAAACACACAAAGAGAGAGGGAGATCATGAAAAAATTCCACATTAGCCTCAAAAAAAATATCAAAGGATAAAGCTATCCAATGAAGTAAAGAAACTGCATTGAAAAGGTTAAATCTCTGAAGAAAGAGACAGAGAAAAATAAAAGGCATGTTGTGCTAATGGATTGGTAGAATTAATATTCTAAAAAAAAAAGATGACCATTTTACCAAAAGTAATTTACATACTCAGTGCAATACCAGTCGAATTCTCCATCTCATTCACCACACAAATAGAAAAACAAAACAAAACAAAACCTATCCTTAAATTCATATCGACCCACAAATTATGCTGGGTAGCCAAAGGAACCCTGAGCCAAAGGAACCATGCCGGATAATCATTCTAGATATCAAGATATATCACAGAGTCATAATAACAAAAACATATGACACCAGCACTAAAACATACGTGAAGAACAATGAAACAAAACTGAGGGCCCTAACATGAGGACATGAAACTACAGCCCTTTAATATTTTATAAAGATGTCAAAAACATACGCTAGAGAAAAGAAAATGTCTTCAACAGTGGTACTGAGAGGACAGAATATCCACGTGTAGAAGAGTAAAGAAGGCCCATATCTATAACCCCGCATAAAAACTAATTCCAAACAGGCCAAGGGCCCAGATGTGAAGCCCAGAACACTGAAATTACTCGGTGAGACCATCAATAATATCCTACATATAGGTGAAGGAAAGGGCATTCTGAATAGGGCTGCATTTGCCCAAGGATTGAGACCAACAACTGACAGGTAGGACTTCATAACACTAAAAAGCTTCTGCACATCTAAATAAACAATCAGGTGAAGAAGATGTCCATTGAATGGGAGAGAGTCTTTGCCAACTCTACATCTGACAAGTGATTGACTTTTAGAATTAATAAAGAACTTTTAAAACATAGTGAAAAGACAAATAACCCATTTAAAAAAATGAGACCAGGACTTGACTAGAGAGTTCACAAAAGAAGGAAAAATGCTAAAGAAATATCTAGAAGCTCATTCATCATTAAAAAAACAAACAAACAAAAAAAAACTGTGAGAATTCATCTTACTCCATCCAGAATGGCAAAGATCAACAAAACAATCAACAACAAAGGCTGAAGTGGCTGGGGGAAGAGGGACCCCTCCATCACTCTTAGTAGGATTGCAAACTGTCCCAGTCACACTGGAAGTCAGTGTGAAGAATTCTCCAAAAGCTGAAAATGTATCTACCACCTGACCCAGCTACACCATTTCCTGGCATGTTCTCACTGAACTGAACCTCTCACTGCAAACAGCTACTTAGCCATGCTTACTGCTTCTCTATTCCTGATAGCCAATCAATGGAAACAAACTGAATGCCGCTCAACAGAAAATGGATCCATATATATTATGGAATATAATTCAGCTGTGGAGAAAAATAAATTCTGTGGGTAAATGAGTTGGAACTAAGTTAGGTAATCCTGACACAGAAAGACAAACTTTTCATATATGGCTCCTTCAGGTGTGGATATAAAAATTGGAGCAAGCAATGAAGATGTAAATAGCAGGGCGAAAGTGATATGAAGACAGAAATAGAAAGGGGTGTGAAGCAAATATAGAAAAAGGAGGCAAAAAGAATATCTGTAAGAATTTTCAGTAAGAATATCTGAAAATGTAATAAGGAATCAAACTATTAACTATCTACCTAAGATACTTATAGGTAATTCTGTGTATAAATATACTCATATAGTTTGATAGGTTTTTTTTTCATCTCAGCTGTCAAAAGTCAAAGACTACCTAACAAATATCCTAACACTAGACTCCTTTTGAGACCTCTTTTGAGAAGCCCTCTTTTGAATTGCTGGTCAGGGTTGTTGAATAGACTCCCAAAGCATTACAGACTATTTCTGTTGCAATTGGTTGCTATCCAGACACGTTCATCCTTATTGTTGAAGACACCATGCACTTTAGACACAAGGCTTGGAGGACCTGAACTCTCTCTAACACACAGACTTCCTCCCTGAAACTAGTTTTCATGATTCTAGAAGGTGCCACACAAACCTCCCAAGGAGGGGAGCACCCAGCAGTTCTACTGAGCTATGAGCTCCATGAGCTACAGCAATAACCAGTATGCTAAGGTACTTACAGTATGGACAAAATTTACAGTAGTGATAGATAATTCCCCAAGAGCTCTTTTATTAGAAACTAGACAAGAGGAAAATCATGGCTGGTCCTGGAAACCTAGCCAAATATCTGGGGCTGATGAAGTCATGAATCTCAGAGAGGAACCTGTAACAACCACTTTACTAAACAAACATAATTCTAAAATACACTTTAAACAGTTGTTCCTATACCCACAGATAAGCATACATAGTCCCCACCCCTCATTAAGGAAATTCACTTTTCAGGGGACAGAGACAATTCAGAAAACCATACCTGTTTGAACAGAGTCCATGAATGAAACTATATGAGATTTCTCCATATAAACAGACAAGAGTTTGTAATCTCTGTTTCTCCATGGCATGGCTTGTTCTTGGACTGCATTTTGTGTCCCTCATAGGTGAAATAATAGGAGTGAGTTTACTTTAGAATACCTTACCCTTTGTTATTCAGAATAATGTTTCTAAGCATGTCCTGGCTGCACCTCTGTATACTGCCTAAACTCGCTTGACCTTGCTCTTGTGACAGCACAAAACTTGAACTCAAGTGAAGTTTGCTCTCATGACTTGGTTTAACCCTCAGAATGTAAATTGTGTGATGCCTGGAATAAAATTGACCATTGCATGAGACTTTAGTTTGTCTCCTAGTTGGTTCCACTCCCCCAGGTTTTTGCCACCAAATAGAGTGGCAACACACACCCTACCAAAATGCAGAGTTGTGGAGCACTATCCTGACTAATATATCTACTGCTCCTGCCTCTAAGTTCAGGGATCATTGTAGAAGATTGTAGGAAGAGGGCATTTCATGTGAGATTCTATCTCCTGGAAATGTTAGAAAAGGTTCACCTATCAAGTTTCAACATGGCGGCCTTACATGACCTGAACAAGGACAAAACCAGTAGATACACTACTGTGGATGGAGCACTAACCATAGACAAAGAACTAATGCTGAGAATGGGAGAAATAGCCTTTCCCATAGAAGAGTACACTAATTAACTACACATTACCAGATTATTATCCCTGAAAACATATACATAAAAAAAATTGTGAAAACTGAATAAGCTATAATAATGCATTTAGGAGTGTGTGTGTATGTGTGTGTGTGTGTGTGTGTGTGTGTGTGTGTGTATTATAACTACATCATTGTCTCTTTCTCTTTCCTTTTTGAAAACCTTCTACTCTGTTTCCTTTCTCTCTTTCAAATTCATAGTGCCCTTTTAATCATTATTACACACACACACACACACACACACACACACACACACACTCCTAAATGCATTATTATAGCTTATTCAGTTTTCACAATGTTTTTTTTTATGTATATGTTTTCAGGGATGTGTGTATGTGTGTGTGTGTGTGTGTGTGTGTGTGTGTGTGTGTGTGTGTATGTGTGATTAACAACTGTATGGATATATAATGCTTATAACTTTATGATTGACTGTTAAAAACCTAAACTTGTAAAAAGCCATTGGTGAAAAAAAATTTTCTAATCTCAAAACAAACCTTGTACTTTCATAAAATATTTTTCAATTGGTGTACTTTTCCCTGGGGAAGGCTATTTCTCCCAATGTTTTCTAATTGGAAATTTATCTAAAAGACTATTTATAAATTCTTTCATGTACTTACCTATGAGGTTGATCATAACATTGGAAATAACTGGAATATTTAATTGTAAGATTACACAATTAGCTATCTAAATGTTTTCTATTAAAAAGTGGAAAGTTACAATACAAAGAACAATCAAAACTAATATTAGATGAATGTTATGATATACTGTACACTATATTCTTTTGGTAAATATATAAACATGGAGAAAGAAATGATTTCTGGCTACAAACTCTTTATAGAAATTATCTGAGCAGAGAAGCACTTCTTCCACTGTGTCTCTGTAATCATAACTTTCACACTTAAAGACAAAAGCATCAAAAAACAAATAAAAAGAACTTACCAACATTATATGATAAAATACAAATAGCAGATATTTCAATGATAGAACTTTAATTTATCTAGACATTTTAATAAATTAATTAAAATGAATACATTATTTTATTATAAAATACTGAAGGCGATTTTAACCTCCTTTTTTATACTCCAGACTTTATCCCCCTCCCAGTCTGCTCCCTGACTGCACCCCATCCCATACCTCCTTCCATGCCCTCCTACCCAATCTCTAAGAGGATTTCCCAACCCACCCACCCCCACTCTTCCAGGCCTCCCGACTCCCTGGGGCCTCAAGTCTCAAGGGTTAGGTGCATCTTCTCTCACTGAGGCCAGACCAAGGCAGTCCTCTGCTGTACATGTGTCAGGGGCCTCATACCAGCTGGTGAATGTTGCCTGGTTGGTGGCTCAGTGTCTGAGAGGTTCAGGGTCCAGGTCAGTTGAAACTGCTGGTCTTCCCATGGTGCAGCCCTTCTCCTTAGCTTCTTCCAGATATTCCCCAATTCAACCACAGGGGTCTCTAGCTTCCACACATTGGTTTGGTGCTCTTATCTGCAAGAGATTAAAAATAAAGCCACTTGTAGATCAACTGCTACATCCAATCTCTGTTTCACCCCAGGTCCATCTCTGCTCTGTTCTTTTGCTCCTCCCCTGCCTAATTAAAGATCCACATGGGTAATCCATTCCCATGTAACCAACTACCCTAGGCATTCACAGTGTTTCACAAATTTGAAGGTAAGAAATCTGGGTTTTGTTATTTGGGTTTCTCTCTGGATTTTGTGTTCTCAAAGTAAAGAATTCTGATAGACAATTTCAACTGGAGTTTTCTTTTTTTCTTTTTTCTTTTTCTTTTCTTTTCTTTTTTTTTTTTTTTTTTTACTTTTTTAATTAGATATTTTCTTTATTTACATTTCAAATGCTATCCTCTTTCCTGGTTTCCCCTCCAAACCCCCCCCTATCTCTTCCCGCCTCCTCCTGCTTCAATTAGGGTGCTTCCTCAATCATCCACCCACTCCCACCTCAATACCCTCACATTCCCCTACACTGGGGCATAGAGCCTTCACAGGACCAAGGGCCTCTCCTCCCATTGATGTCCAACAAGGCCATCCTCTGCTACATATGTGGCTGAAGCATGGGTCCCTCTATGTGTACTCTGGTTGGTGGTTTAGTTCTTGGAAGCTCTGGAGGGATCTAGTTGGTTGATATTGTTGTTCCTCCTATGGGGCTGCAAACACCTTTAGATCCTTCAGTCCTTTCTCTAACTCCTCCATCAGGGATGCTGTGCTAAGTTCAATGGTTGGCTGAGAGAATCCATCTCTGTATTTATCGGGCTCTGGAAGAATCTCTCAGGAGACAGCCTGTCTTAGTCAGGGTTTCTATTCCTGCACAAACATCATGACCAAGAAGCAAGTTACAACCTTGGCTATCTCTGGAACATGGCCTCTGTGCTTTCAGAAAACACTTCCCAGAAGATGTCATCTCAGTGATGCTGGTCTCTTCTTAATCACCGCTAATTTCTTAGCT
>NC_034597.1:91057024-91080180 GCF_900095145.1 Mus pahari
GAGAGGAGAGGAGAGGAGAGGAGAGGAGAGGAGAGAAAAGGAAAGGAAACTAAGAAATATGCTGGGTGGTCAAAGGAACCAGAAAATGCACTAGACAAGGAATTACTAATAGATTGATACAAAAAGAGATTCACATGAAAATCAGCCATTAGGCACATGATGTTAATTTGTATGTACGTCTTGATAAGTAGGTAGAGATATGCCTCAGTGAACACAGAGACTGGAGGGAGTCCAGAAGGATGTAGATGGTGCTAGGGAACACAGCTCTCCATGGACTCAAGAAAGAAAGAGCCTACCTTAACTCTTCCATCCATCAAAATGTGGGAGGGGGTTGACGATAGATGCGCTCATGATGCCCTTGGTACTGACATAGTGCTGAGCTGAAGGTCACAGCAGAGTGTATCATTAGATCCAAGAAGTTTTAAAGTCGAATCCATAATGATTTGAAGGGTCTTTTCCACAGGATGGATGTACTGCTTCTCACAGGCAAAGCAAACAGTTGGATAGCCTCGTTTTATAAGTGAATGAAATCTCATGGCCATCTCACAGTGTCAGCTGTCATCCAGGCTATCCTACTCTGCCTGGCAGGCTGGGAAATGAAGTGCCGAACAACATATTCAGCTTTCTCTGAAGAACACTGGCTCTGAGGCTCATCAGTCAGTCCTCGTACAGTGCAAAGTATTCCCAGAGGGCTTTCAGCAAGAAATGGATTCTCTGAAAGCAAAATTCGGTACAGATTGTATAGAAAGTATCTTGTTTTATATTTGCCCAATACCTTGCTATCATCTAAGTTGTCCTTGTTGCTAACAAGCCCTGACTCCTGGTGAGACCTTCTACGCAGGCACATCCTCCACTCTTCTGATTGTACAACCTCTAAAGAGTAAATTAACCTTAATTTTAACCTGCAGTAAATTAACCAAGACTGAAGTTGCACATATAAAAGCAAAGTAGGGAGGAAGTCATTACATTAAACTTTGAAAACTGCTGTGACCCAAAGGATCACTGGAGGAGATTGCTTCAGATAGGTATTAGTGCACATATATTAATCAGGTCCATCCAATGTGGTGCAGCCATAGGCCTAAGGGCACATATGGGTGGTATAGTCATAGGTCTCCTTGCACATAGGTGAAAAAAAAAAACTGACGAGGGGTCTACTTCCCAATTAGCCTGTGCAGTTCCCACCACTACAGACAATAGGAGCAAGCTTTGGAAATAGAACCTTTTTGTAATGAATTGGGAACATTCTAGGGATGCTATTAGTAAATGGACAAAAATATTCAAAGAGTAAGAATTTGATGAATTAACTATTTTATAAGAAGAGTTGTACATATGGGCCATGTCTCCTTTGTTTAATGAGACATGCTTAATGTCTCTGAATAGCTAACATGTAGTAAAACTTCATTTGATTCTCAGGGAAGTTTTCCTTGAGAGAATAACCTGGAGGCACTAAAAAGAACACATTAAGATATTAAAGAACCAGAGATTGGTGCTGGTAATTAAGAACATCCACATATACATGAATGCTAGAACAAACATTCTTGAGGAAATGCATGCAAGAATTAGAAGTAAAAGATGAGCCAACTCAAAAAGTCTAACCGTTAAAAGCAGGTGTCAGTGTTGATCTCAGGCAAGCCTTGACCCTGGCGATCTGAGCTCCTTCTAACAAGAGGATGGGCCTTCCAGGAGCAGCATGAACCACTAGCTCCTCCACCCGCTGAGGAACCGGAGACAGTGATGGTTTGTGATTCCTCATCCCTCTATGTTTGGAAGGGTATTTAAGACTCTATCCTCTGTAAGATACATGTCTGCCTTTGAAGTGAAATCAAAGAATAGTATGTTTGCATTGATAAAATATTTCAACACTATGTAACTACTTATTAGATGTGTGAATTTCTTGTTTCTGATACTATCAGTTTGGGTCCTTAAAAAATTTCATGAGCATCTAAAAGTGCTTTAAATTGTTTACTTTGATAAGATTTAACTCAGGAAAAGAAGGTTCACCCAGCATTCATTTCATACGCTATTATCATGCAGATTGTTATTATGTAAACGATATTCCTAAGGTTCATCATTTCAACAAGTATCAGAAAAACATTTTACAATATTCAATATTTATTACGGATTCTCAAAAGAAGACTAAAACTAGAGGAATATGTTTCAATCAATGAAGACCATGTGAATTAAATCAATATACAGCATAATGCTGGACAATATTTTCTTAGAGTGCCTTCCATCAAAACTGAAGACCCAAAAGAGAAAAATGTGTAATTACCAGTATTATTTTTCATTGTTCTGACAGTTATTAGGAAGGAATAAGGTGAAAAACAAAAGTTAACTGTCTTTGGTTTCAAATGTGCGCAGAAGAAGAAAATTAACTAAGACTTAGTTCCTTAAGCACTAGTGACATGGGGCTGGTAGTAGCTCAGGTCACTGTGGCACAGGCATGAGCATTGGATTCACATTCTCAGAACCCACACAAGGTCACAGCTTCCCATTGTGGTCCCAATCGAATGCAAAACATAGCTCAATGAGAGATCATACACCTATCCGAGAAGTGGGACATTGGGACCCTGAGGAGCAGCATAGGAAAAAGATGTCAGGGGATGTTCATGCAAGAGTAAATACAAATGGCCAGCTATCACTTGAAGCAAAATCAGTTTTGCTTTTGTTCCAAGAGGTAGAAAGTAGAGTAAAATCCCTATCATTTTTTTCATGCATTCATTTGAAACATGAAAAACTCTTAGCATAAAAATCTTTCTGTAGTGGAGTCTGTTCTTCACTACAATGAGTCTTATTTTGAGTTGGGAGCTAATAAAGCATATTCCTTTGCTATCAGATCTGCTGTGTTTCCAGAAAGATTCTTGGCATACACAAGCAAATATTGGAACGCATGCATCTGCATTGTTTTAGCTTTACATTATATCTTGGAGTTTACTTCAGTACATATGAGCATGCTTCATTTTAAATTTTTCTACAGAGACTAAAGCATCACTTCTGGTCTCCTTCCTGTCTCCTTCTGCTTTCCCTACCCTTTAATGTCACTGTGCTGACATATGAGTGATGTCTGTGTAGACTAGAAAGCATTGCTAAAAAGCGCTGACTATTTCTGAGTGTCAAAGTGTCCCATGCTGGTTCAGAGTGATCTATCAAAAACTTGCTCCCCTCTCTGTGAGATGGAGACACACAAGGCAGCCTATGATGACAAATGGAACCAGATACGTCTGTGGTAGACACTGAGGAGAGAACAATGGAGTAAGGAGGTCTCTGAGAACAGTGACAGTCTAAGGATTAAAGCCAACTTCATGTTACTTCATTCTACCCCTTGATCTCCAAGGTGCAAGCTACCATAGGTGAGACTTGTCATTCTCAACACAAAGAACACTAATTGAACTAGTCATCTCTAGTAACAGAGAGACCACTACCACCACCCCATACATGAATGGTTCACACAGGCTGTTGCTATTACACAAACAAGGTGGGAATGGATGTTTCTGTACACATAATGTTGAGAATAAGCATCAATACATTTGAAGAGATCAATCCTTGGAATAAAATTGCTATTCAAAGGAAAGAGAACATACATTTTTGTAGCACTTTCCAAATTTCACTGCATGGACTTCATAGCACTTCTACACATTAATACATTAACAAAGTAAACAAGTGTCCATTCCCTAAAAAGTCATTAACACAGGGTTAGCAAAGTTCCCTGTATTTAATGTTGGTAAAGGTACAACATGAGATACCCCTTTGTAATTCTGTTAGGAGGGTCAGACTGCTTACAGCCTTTCTGAAAAGCAATCAGGCAGTATGAACCAGAACACTTAACAAGTTCATCCTTTCTGAATGAATAGTTTTCACCTCAGGGACTCTAACGTAAGGAAGCTTTCTGAGATTTCGACAGTGATTTATAGATAAAAGACTAAGAGTTATTGTTTAAAACAAAGTGTTGCATTTAAGGAAAAAATGATAAAATAAATCATGTCATACACAGAGAATATTATTCAGCCATTAAATACATTTTGGAAAGCAAGTAATAAATGTTCTTCAGGATCATATCAAAAACATTCATATAAAACAATATGCAAAATTTGAAAGTGCACACACATACAAACATGTACACCTTACCTCTACATTTACAGATAGGACATATCATTTACTTTCTTATATATCCATACACCCATCAAAGGATTTTTTTTTACAATATGATTAATTCTATTTTTTCATTTCTTGATAGATGGAGCGGTGGATGATTCTTGATTTATTCATAATGATCTTTGACATTTCCAAGATTCCAAGTAATGAACATGTGTTATTTTGTAATCAAGAGAATGTTACCTTCCTCTTCTGTCCTTTGCCGTGAGCTTCCCAAGGCATTTGAGTTCGTAGTTAATCAGTAGAGAAGACAACTTCTGGTTCATGAAACTTTCATCAGGAATGAAAAATGAATACTTTCTGTAGCATTTCAGAAATGCTCATCTTCCTGCTCCAGACCCTCAATTTATTAAGTTGTATGTAAGTTTAGAAAATATTCATTACTACATCAAATTCCCCTGCCTCATGTTCATTCAGTTTTTTATTTTTTCTAAAATAATTTCAACTTATCTCACATGATTCCTGGGCTGAGTGTGTACGTGATGAGGACCTGACATGTAAACGCTTAGTTGATTCCACCGTTTCTATTACCAGTTGTGTTGTGTACCAACGACATGAGAAAGGTTAAAATAGCATTTTTCAATATGTAGCATCAACTGAAATTAAATGGGAAATTTTTGAATAGAGTGAAATAGGAGAGCCCAATGTCAGCAAATCTTTAAAACTAGACTGGGAGAAGAGGCAGAGGGAGGCAGGATTGCTGGCCTGTGTTTTAGTGGAGAGCTTCAAAAGTGATGAGAAAGAACTCTGTGAGCCAATGTTGAACACCTAAGACAGAGGGAAGATAGTGGAATCAATGTCACAGGACTTCTGAGTAGGCAGGCAACTGAGTTGTGCTTTACAGGAGAGACGTGCACTGAGACCCTAAGCTAAGGCTGTACCAGAGGGGCTGCCGCGTACTCTCGCTACAGTCAGGACCGTTGCCCTGATTTAACAGCTTGATGTGCAGCTCTGTGGGCCACCCAAAACGCCAAGATCTCGTCATCCCCGACCAAAAGAGCAGAACAAGTCAATGCAGTCTTAGGTAGAGAAAACCAAGTAGTAAATATTTTTGAAATTTTAAATATGAGCTATCTCTCACCTTCTTTTATTTTAAACTTTTTTGAAATGAGATCATAATTTTTAATTCTTATTTTGTATCCCAACTGCAGCTTCCCCTCCCTCCTTTCCTCCAGCCTCCCTGCCTCCACTCCATTTCTCACTTTCCTTTCCTCCTTACTAGTCCTCTCATATACCGTCCCCCCACTATTCTTCAAGTTCATGACTGCTTTTTCCACTAATTGCTATTATATATGTATATGTATTATATATGCATAATATATATATATATATATATATATATATATTCCTGAATAAAACTTATGAAGTCTATATAATGCTACTTCTATATGTGTTTTCAGGACCATTAATCAGTGGACTATTAATTGGTATGATTTCCTTGGGGAAGGCTGTCTCTCTCAGCCCCCAGTTTACTTCAGTTGCCTGTAGTTTTTATGTAGGATTCAGGCCTTGTAGACTTTTTTCCATCCAACTTGGCACAGTAATTGGTGTCTCATCTTTGTTTAGCTTATTTGGCATCCTCTTTTCTTCACACACTGTTTTAAAATGTATTCAGCATGCCCCAGGAGCCTGAGATATATCTAGCCTGCATATATCTCCTCTAGCAACAATGGGACATCTGGAACCACAGCAGCAATCAGAGTTACTGCGCGGCTGAATTTGTAATGATCAGTCCTTGAAGGAGCTGAATTGACAGATTTACAGCTGATAGGGAAGTGATCGGGCTGGATGACTCATCAGCAATATCCCTCCAGAACTCTGTCCCTAGAATGGACTCACAAGTAGACAGGACCACTTTCGGGAATTTTGTCTGATTTTCTTATTGTGTATGTCTTGCCCAAAAGACTGATGAACAGGTGGAAGGTTTGTTCCAATTAGGTCAACCTCAATTTTATTAGCAGAAAATTATTATTGAACTCATCAATTAGTGACTTCATTAGCAACAATTGAGCTAGACCAATTTTTTCCTCAGTCAGGAATCTATGACAATGGCTTGCCCCACACACAAGTGTCAAAGTCAACCATCCCCTCTTGCCCTATAAACCCTGAAACGTCATGATGTTTCTTTTTGTTTCAAGTATTGGCAGTAAATGGCACAGGCCTTTTGGGAAAATGACTAGAAAATGATGATAACATAGGACTTGCTAGGAGTAAGGCTTCCCTTCAGTCACTCGGGTCCCTCTTAGGAAACTGGCTCCAGTCCAGGAAGCTAGACTGTGACCTTTCACCACACTGACTGGGAAAGGTAGATCCTTCCTCAGCAGCTCTGTGAGTTCTGATGTTAAACAGCACATCTACATTATTCCAGTGCTATCCGACAACACGCCCTATGCATTCTTCACCAAGTTGTAAAATATTCTTAAGGCTTATTAACACATTAAACCTACCTTAACTACTGTTTCACACCTAGATATTGATTCATGAGAAATAGAAGAATATATTCACATTAAAATTTTATATAATGTTCATTGCAGCCTGATTTGAAATAGCCAAAATTTGAAGCAACCAAACGTTCAAGAATCTCTGTGTAAAAAATGAGGTGTGCTCCATCCTCATTCATCAATAAAACAGAATATTAATACACAAAATTAACTGAAGAAAGAAAATCCATGGTGATTTTTTAATGTTATGCAGAGTGAAGGCAATCAAATAAAAAAAAACAACAAATGTTGTGATTTTATTTACATCAATTCAAGAAAAGGTAAAACTGTGATTTTAGATAGATCTTATTTTACCCAAGCCTGAGGAGTTCTCTCACCAGGAGCTGATGGGAGCAGATGTGGAGGAGATCCACAGCCAAACATTAGTTGTAGAGAGCCCAAATTGCAGATTTCCACTGGGTCTCTCCCCTTGCACCCATCAAAAAGGGGAAGGGTTGTAGAAGCCACAGGGGTCTAGGATACCAGGAGAACACAGCCCATAGAATCAATTAAGCCCCTATGAGAACACAGGGGCTCATAGGCTAATGTAGGAAGCATGAGGGCTGCATGGGTCTGAGCTAGATCCTCTGTATATACATTATGGTTGTGTAGCCTGGCGTTTTTGCAGGACTCCCAACAGTGGGAGCTGGGTTGTCTCTGACTCTTTCACCTGCTCTTAGGACTCTTTTCCTCCTACTGGGTTGCCTCACTCAACCTTGATTTGAGGGTTTGTCCTAGTCTTATTCCATCTTGTTGTGCTGCACTCAGTTGGCTTCCTTAGGAGGTCTGCTCTTTTCTGAAGGGAAACAAAGGAGCAATGGATCTGAGGGACAGGGCAGATGGGGGAAAGAAGCTGAGAGCCCTGGAGGGAGGGGAAACTGTGGTCAGAACAAATTTTATAAGTATATTCAAAAACATTTCACAGTCATAGAAAATACTTTATCTTGACTATTATGTAATAACTACATACAATTAACAAAATTCACTAAAGTATTCACACAAACTGGCTCTTTGGGGGGTTGTAAATGAAGCTTCATAAAGCAGAAAATGTGGCGTCTTAAACAGAAGGCTAAAAGACATTATCATATATCTCTCTACTCAATATCTAATTTAGTTACCAAGAGACTAAAGCAGAAACTAAAGAGAAAAATACACAACATATACTTAATAAGCACATAATGAGAGGCATGCCATAGATTCAATGCAAAACTGTAAGAATTTGATAGAGAAGGGAGCACTTTCATTTGAGAACCTCTGACAGAGCCACTGAGAAGTATCACTTGGATCTGTCAACAAGTGTTGACAGATAATATAGGTTGATAGAGAAAGAAGGGTTCTAGAGCTCGGTATGATTTTCATTTGTCTCTGTACAATTGATTGTTTATTTACTTATATATCTGTTTATTTATAACAATTGAGGAGTACGTTGTAAAATATTTACAGCACAAAGATAGGACAGGAAATTACTGAAGAGTGAGTCAATAGCCAACCCACTGAACTGCTATACCTGTGAACTATAAGCAACAGAAGCAACTGAGCAAAGTCAGTACTGTGCTTCAGGTAAGGAACCCACAGTGAAGAACATGCTGTGCCAATGCTGGATAGATTGATGGAGACAATTGGAAAGAATGTAAGGGTGTGTACAATGCAGAGAATACTCAACAAAGCCAGTTCTGCAAAAGAGATTGTGCTGTAGCTTATGGTGGGGCCATCAACAAAGAGATGGACAACAGACCTTCTTTCTTCATTAAAGGAGCTAAGAAGTTATACAAGAAAATATGAGACACGTAATAATACTAAGAAAATACAGATCAGGAAATATCTAGGGGGACAGGATTGAGAAATGGGCTAGATTGTTCTTCGGGCAGCATTAGTAATTCTGGAGAAAATAGAAGAAAGTTTTCATGAGGGTCCAAGTCTAATGAGAAAAAAAATGGAATAATAGCTGCAAAAAAAAAAATGAACAAACCATAGCAGTTAGCTACAAGAATTTTCTGAGCATCCATAAAATACCATAATGCACTACTTTTTGGAATGCTTAACCAGTAAGGATTTCACCAGCAGTATGAGCACAGAACACACAGAAAATAGAGATTGCAGAGCAAAACTAGTTAATTAATTAGCAAGACTATTGGGCAAAGTCAAGGGTTCTACGACTTCTAAAATGCTGAATCGAACGGCGAGATAGTCAAACATGAAAATATAAGAGAGAAAAATTAAAACTGAGGAAGGAAACTCATGGAGAGTTCTTAAAAGGAGGACAAGCTAATGTAGAAAGCAATTGGAAAGATGGCCACAAGAAGACTGTCAACAGACAGGAAGAGCTCAGATGTAGGGACACAGAAGTCCCTAGAAATGCTATGAAGCAGTCCTTTAATTAAAAAGCACTACACTTGCTAAGAGTTTATAAAAATACTTTTCAGATTTCAATCTACTGTTTATTTATAGAACTCTCAGTGAAATTCTAAGGTGTTAATTAAAGCCTTTATAACCATTTGCACATAGCAATTTCACTGTTCTTCAAGGAAATATGTGGAAACACTTTGCCTTTCAAACACTGTTTCCAAATGATTGTTATCAATGTACAATCATAAAAGCAGAACTTCAGCTGTCTTCTCTGTGCTGCTGGCAATGGAAAAGATAGTGTGACTGGATTACAAAACATACAATTTCTAAATGTACCTCACATAGTTATGATGATTAAATTAAATTTCTTTACCTCTAGGGTTGAGTGATCAACTTGTGGGACAAACAAAAACTAAGGGAAAAAAAAGAATATTTTTCTCTTAATGTTCTGCTTCTCAGGAATAAAAATGAATTTTTTAAGGGCTCCATTATTTTGACTGGAAGAAGCAAAACTCTAGCAAGGCAGCAGGTGGTTATCATTTTGAAACAGAAAAATAAACAGTTTCAAGTTCAAAGCATTCCTTTGAATTTAGGCCAATTGAGCATTAATCTCTCTTGAGTATTGATGTCTATAGGTGAGCTCTGAAATGCTAATGTGATGACTGACTTCATCACTTGGGACCAGAGACTAAAAGTTGTAAACACAGGATAAAAAAAAAAACACAAAGCATGCCATCCTGCTTACCCTCTGGGAGATCCAGTTCTGATCCAGTGCTTTTGGGAAGATGCAATGGAAAGTCAATAACGGTGGCAGAGCTAGATTGCTCAGCTATATACATTTTCTAAGGACAGTTATAAATTTCATATATAACAAAAAATGCCAGACTCCCTGGGACAGCATCAATCCACATGAGTTACAGAATCCAACATGACTGCATTGCTTAATCTTATCTTGTCACATCTCCAGACACATGAGATCTGTTTTCTCACTTTGACCACAGTAGATTTCTCCTTTTACTAGAATTTAGAGGAGAAAGCTTTTCTTCCTTTAGAAATTGTGTGTGTGTGTGTGTGTGTGTGTGTGTGTGTGTGTTTCAAAAGTCAATGCCCAGTGTCTTCCTCTATTGTTCTCTACCTTGTGTTTTGAGAGAGGATCTTGCATTGAACCTGGAGTTCACAGATTGACTAAGAGCTCTTGGCATCCTCCTGGTCTCCACCTTCCTGGAGCTGAGACTGCAAGTATGTATTGCTATGTTTGGCTTTTCTCTGGGTGCTGGGGATCTCAACTCAAGTGCTTACACTAACACAGCAAGCACTTTTCCCACCATCTCTCCATCCAATCCTCAGGTTTCCTCTCTTAGTGTGAATAGGAAGTTATACATAATCCTTGGTAGTCTGCCTTGATACATGTAAAGTGGAAGCAGACAGACAGGCCTCGAGGTTGCCCAACACCATAAGGCATCATTCTTGCAGGACACACTGTTGGACCACTACAGCGTCATTATTATCCAGGTCCTGTGGAGAACAGCAAGAAGTGGGAAGGACAGCATGTGCAATCCAACATGTGCACTGGGGGGGGGGGGGGGGATAAACTATAAATGACACTGACAGCTACCACATCTATGGTCCTGGCCTCTATCGGGAATACTTTTAATCCTATTGGAATGGTGTCATTATTTCACTTTCTACCTGAGACTTGAAGAAACCAAGGCAAAGGCTGATTGCATAACCCCTCTGTGGTCATTAAGATAATAGTGGAATTGAGATGGGAAGCACAGGGTCAGCTCTTAGAACCTGAAATTCTCTGCTTCTTAAATGCTGACCTTGTTTTATTTTTATTCAACTAAGAGGAAAATAGGAAAGCCATGAAGAGTTCATGTGTTAGGTAGTAACCAAATAAATTGGCACAGTCCTTGATTGTAAAGCAAGCTTGGTTTTATAAAAGCAAACACTTGAAGTTTTTCTATTAGCTTTTAAAGACAAAAAGCAAAACGAATTTACAGTGGCATCTGGGACGAAATTTAATTATAAGGCAATTATTCCTTCTCTTAATAGGACTGAATATCACAGCTGCACAAAATATGAAGGACTATAACAAAGGGTTTCTTTGGTTAACTATCTCTTTTTATTACTACTCTTTTTTAGTCTACATTAACTATGCTTAATAATGGGATATTTGAAAAGCCAAATATCCCATCTGCCAGCAAGTTTATTTTTCTGTTGATTTTTTGTTACTGTGTTTGCTGATGGTCTCACCTTACTTTTCATTATGGATGGGGTTCAATCCACTTAAAAATTTCAAACATAAAACCGTATAATGTGTTATATGGAATTGTACTTATCATGTAAAACTGTTAGATGGAAGTTTTAGAACAGAATTTGGTTTCATTGAACTTTTTTCCTTGAGTCAGAATAAAGAATTACTGGTGTTAATACACCAGGCAAATGCACAATATAGTTAGTCCTACAAAATGTGTCTCCCTACTTGACAAAATTCATATGTCACTCTCTGGTGCTGACAGATGATGGGATGGCAAAAATTTTAGAGCTGAGCTGGTAAGGTATGTCAAGGTTCACATAAAAGAAATTTCAGCAGTTGGAGAAAGTCTCCTCAATGATATGGCATCTCTTACACCTGAAATAGATATTACGCCATATTGGCAGACCATGATATTTGGAAGGAACTCACTTGGCAAATTCAACACTATCAAAACACACTTTCAACTTCAGATTAGCCTTGTTAATTCAAAAAGTCACCAGCAAGACTCAAACGTTATCTTCTAAAGTAAAGAATTAAAATTTCCCGCCCTGGAGACTTTTAAAATAAAAATATGTCTGCAATCTGTAACCAGTTTTGTGAAGTGCCCAGAAGCAAACACATTAAGAAGAATGAAAGTTATTTCTGTTCTTTGCATTTTTTTCCCTAGGGGTTGGTCCAGAGAGTCAAAGCAGCATCTTGGAATCCTCAATAGACATGTGACTTTTGCTATTGGTGACAAAGAAGAGCTTTGGCTCCTGAGATCCACTTTGTGGCCTTAGAATACATTGCACAAGCCAGTGAAAAACATTATCGTTATCATTAATATTTAACTAAGTGACATTCAGATACTTGAGAGAATGACACCAGTCTCTGGTGATGGAGAAGGGTACACCCTGAGCATGCAGCTGGTTTCCTATCCTGAACATCAAGTTTAGTGTACGTACACCTGAGACAGCATCTCACACAAAAATAGTGAGTTTATCTTAAAGCAAATTGGGAAATACGTAAATTTGGCCATTTTCTTCAAATTGTCTTTCATTTACCTCACAGGTAACTCCTTATTGTACAGAATATTCATTATAAGAAAGCTCTGGGGGCTGGGGAGATGACTCAATGGATAAGAGATTGTTTTAAAAGCATCATGACCTGAGTTCAAAGAGCAGGCATCCCCTGCATGGCCACAGCGCTCACAGTGGAAACAAAGGTCACCATAGCTTGCTAAATGCGAGCCTAGCTCTAGGCTCAGTGAGAGTCTCTGTGCTAAAAAGTAAGATAGCCTGTGGTAAACAAGTATATCCAATGCCCTTCCTGGCTTCTGTGAACTCACACACATACACACCTTCACAAGCGAATGTGAAACACACAACGTTTATGCACAAACCAAGAGAAAGGAAAGAAAGGTAACTTTTGTTAAGACTAGAGAGGAAACCTCGGGAAAGGAAAGGATAGCAAGAGGGTTGAGAGAGAGAGAGAGAGAGAGAGAGAGAGAGAGAGAGAGAGAGAGAGAGAGAGAGAGAGAGAGAGAGAGAGAGAATTACTCTAATCATTCTATTCGTCTATCTAAACCCAAGAGAATGAGAGATGCATGGCTTAATAAAGGAATGTAATACCAACAAAATTTTTTCCTAGCCCTTGCTCTAACTGGATCTGAAGGTCAGTGATATTTTACCAGGAAATGTTGCCTATGAGAATCTATGGCAGAAAACAAAGAATGGTAAGGAGGTGCAAAGCAAAATGAAAACGAAGGAGTCAGCACCTCCTGACCCTTGCCTGCTTTTCCTCCAACCTCATCTTCCAACCCCACCTCCCTGAATCCACAGGACCCAAAACACAGTATCTTCCTCCTTTTATTTTCTAGCAGCAATAGGTCGCTTGGGTTATTTCATCATCTGGAAAAGGGAAGTTGAAAATGAGGATGCCCTCCTGCAGAGCTGAAGCAGGCCACTGTACTTCATCCCGCTGTATCTTTCTACACATCATCTTGCTCTGAAACACTCCATGTCTTTTATATTCCTTCACAATCTCATTCCACACACGATTTTAGCTGTCATAGCCCAAGTCTATGTTATCGCTTCAGAAAATGCATTCTGATTTTGTTTTTAATTCTGTATCCCAAGTCAGTTAGTATGATGGATCCAGTTCACTCTTTTGTGCTCTGTCCTTATTGATAAATATTGATTTATTATTAATGGCTGAATTGTTGTCTACCAAAAGACAAAATGAAGTATTAACCTACAGTATCTAAATGTGACCTTATTTGTAAAGGAGGTCTTTTCAGATATACTCAAGCTAAGATGAGATCATTAGGATAGACTCAATGCAGTGTAGCAGGTGTGTCAGAGCAGGTAAGTAGACAGTCACGGTGAGGGGGCAGCGTGGATGTGTGCAAGCATGGGCAGATACTGGATTTGTCCTTCCACAAGGCATGTTTCTTGGGCTATGGTAAATCAGAACATCGTGGTGGACAGGTAGCCCTGGAAAGAGCTGCTTAGCAACCAGGAAGCAGAGATAAACAGGCTGAACAAGGCCAAAAATGAGTCACCAATCAAAGGCACATCTTCCCTGTGACCTACTTCTTCCAACCGTACCTCACATAATAAATCTGCACCAACTCCCAGCAGTGCTGTTAAAGTATGACTTTATTTGTGGCTAGGACAATGGTGAAGTTGGTTAACTGTTTGCCACACAAGCACAAGTCTAGGGACCTGAGCTCAACCCCCAAGTAAGAGCTAGGAGCAGGTACCTCCTAATTACCCCACTCGTGGGAATATAGAGATAGGTAGGTCACTTGGGGTTTTGACCAACCAGCTGAGTTAATTGATGGGTTACAGGTTCAGTGAGATACTCTGTCTCAAAAATAAAGTAGAGGGCAGTTGAGAAAGACAACTGACACTGACCTCTGGCCTTCACACATATGTGACACACACATGTGCACATGCAACTACACATACATATTCACAAATACGTACATACATACAATTAATTTTTTTAAATTACAACTAATACCTTTTTAGTCTTTGGTTTTGTCAGAGTCTTCCTGATCCACTTATCTCGCTGTTGTTGAAGTCATCAGCTGGAGAACAATTCCCCAACACATGTGCTTGAGGGAGAATTTATTTTCATATTGGCTCTCTACTTTGTTCTTTTACTCTATCTTCAACTATTTGAAGATGTTTATCTGTTTCCAATTTTGTCTTTTCACTCTCTTAGGATAAAAATGTAGTCTCCTCTATGTACCAAGACCCTGAGTCCTAATGACTTTTCAAACTCTCCAGGAAAATGGGTCCCTGATACCATCAGTTGGAGTAGCTGCCACTCGCCATCCGTGCTGGTACCTTCAAGATGTGCAAGTATTACTGACAAGCTACCCCTTCAGTGTTCCACCTGGCAAAGCTAAGAAGCTCAGAATGTTCTGGAAGTCATTCTGCATTATTGACAGGTTGTCACACAGCTGTCCTTACTTAGAATAAAAGCTGCATCATAAGTAAGGGGACAACCCTTTTGCAAGTCCACCTGGATGCAGGAATGAAACGGATATATAGCCTCCCGCAGTTAATAGAGGTGATCCTACAGTATGACCAAATAAAAGGTCAGTAATGAGCGGGTAATATTTTCTGGCATTCTTAGAGTTAAAAGTTTTCCAGAACCATTTTTTTTTTTTTTCTGAACAACAACTCAGTGTACGTTGTTACTGGATGCAGAGACACATATCACATAACCATACCCTGGCAGATCCTCAGAGACATTCAGATGATGAACAAAAACCACAATGATCTTGCTCTAATCAACACGGTCTCCAAAAAAGGAGGTGGTACCACATAATTTTCTGTCCTTCTAATGTCTAAACACCGCCCAAACGCATAGGCTTCAGTCGGCTCTTTACTACTTTAGTCTTCCACTTGCAGCAGAGAACTGCAATATGAAAGAAGGTCAAAAGCACATTTTGACTGGCTTGAACCTTGCCAATAACTTATCAAATCCAGTGTATACTAGTTTGCCTGAGCCAAATGTTAAATCTTCAGAAATTCTATGAACATTATTAGCTTAAATTTGACCATCTTGGAAATATTGATGAAAATAAATAAATATTTCAGCGGGTGCTACAAAATAAGGTGGTTAGGTGTTTGTTTGTCAAGAAAGCAGGCTGCTAAATATTCATCAAGGTGCCACCAACTCCTATTATACCAGGAACAATGTTCATACACTTTTAAAAGACATATCTGTATAACTGCCCGATGCTTGATTGCTGTGTCTCAGTTTCCAGATGGTGCCTTTTCAGAATATACCTGTTTAACCCCACACACACCACCACAAGCAAATAATGAAGCAACAGAACCCTGTTTTACATCTCTCAACAACCACACATCTGGCCCACAGATCAGAGAATTCATTTCTTGTCACTCCTGATTGTCATTTGACATTTTGCAACTGACGAGAGAGAGAGAGAGAGAGAGAGAGAGAGAGAGAGAGAGAGAGAGAGAGAGAGAGAGAGAGGAGGCTTTGAACAATCAAAGTACGTTTAAAATGAGTATGTGAAAATATTGAGTAATAAATATTTTAATTCAAGACTAATTCCTAAGTAATGTATTATTCCCCTAGGAAATGCAGAATAATTCTGATTACTCGGATAGGCGACTTCTGCGGTGCAGAAGAACGAGCAGCTGGGAACGCTGGCCTCCATCCAGTTTGATAAACTAGGGACAGGCGGCTACTCCTGCTCACAGAAATCTTAGCATTCACACTTCCACTGTAAGACCTATCACAGGGGTCGTTTATCATTTGTCTTTTGTGGTTTTTCAACTGATTTCTCTCCAAAGGAAGAGAAATTAATTTTCCTCTAAATTTAAAGACTGCAACAGTAAGGTGTGGACCCTATTTTTTTCAATGGCTTGATAACTGTAGTTCCTTCTCGATTTTTTTTTTTTGTGGTTGATAAAACAGAAAGAAATCCTATCGTCCCAGTGCCCTTATCCATCCATTCACTGTTTAAGTCTTTAGTTACCCTAAGTCAAATGGGACTTGAAAATAGTGAACAAAAATTTTCAGAAATAAATGATTAATAATTTTAAAACATTAGTGACAGCACATTATTATAATTGTTCCATGTTATTAAGAACTATAGTCAAATGTAGATTGTGCCTCGTTTATAAGTTAAACTCTATTATAGGTTTGCAATTATAGAGAAAAACCATGGTGTCAATTTGATAATGCCATGCTATTAATGTCAAGTGATGTCTCACTGTGATTTTAATTGTGTTTGTCTCATGATCAGTGACATCGAACATCCTCTCATATACCTGTTGGCCATTTGTGTGCCTTCTTTTTTCAAAAATGCCCAGATAGTTTATTTTCTTGTTATTGGGCTGTTTGAATTCCTTACATGTTTTAGACATTAACCTCCCCTCAGATTTATGCTTTGTAAGAGCCAAGGGTATATGTCAGGTGAGAATGAATATTTAACATATTGAAGGTTTTGGATTTAATTCCTAACATATGCAAAGAAAATGACAGCATCTAGGATCTCCAAAGATCTTAACAACAGATAGGAAACAGAATTCTATACTCATAAAATGCATGTTGTTTCCATAGATGGTTCCTGAAAAGTACACATAAAATGCTAGTCTGACTGAAAAATAAACTGCTTTTATAAATCAAACTTGGTATAATGTCCAACATTAAAGCTTCATTCATTTGACTTACAAAAATAACCATATACATTGTGTAGTTAAGTTGTTGAGATGAGTTGTAAATCTTCTATTTGTGTTTATACCCAAAGATAAATGCTACTCCTAGCCTCTCTTTATAGGAAATGATGGTAAATGCAGAGATTCATGGCTGCCCAGGTGCTGAGGATAAGAGACAATTGCATGTTCGGTCCTAACCAATATATTTATGCCACCATCTCTAAGGACATCACTGAAGAGGGGTCAGAAAGAATGCATGAGCCAGGAGACAGACAGGCTGTGAAATGCCATGTTTAATGTATGACATAGCTAATGTAGTCATGATTTCATAGTAGCTGTGACTACATTGGGTCTACACAAAACTGTCAACATTCAACTCCCCTGCCCTACAATCATATTGTCTACTAATGGATTCTGGGAGAAGGACAACCACTGTCTTCAGTTGTGCTCCCACTCAGGAGCCCACTAGGCTTCAGGGACTAAGTTCAAACCTCTGATCACAGGGAAGGCCAGAGTTAAACTTAGTGGGCCTCAAAACCAAGTCAAATGAAATAAATGTAGGGAAGAAATTCACAGAGGAATAATAAGGTAAAAGAGAGATAAGAGACAGTGGGCGATTATACTTATCATTTCATACAGATAATGCCTCTATGTATTAAATTGTCAAAGAAAAATTTAATTAAAATTATTTTTTAAAAAGGACTACATGTCACCATTAATATTTCAATAAGATCTAATCACCTCAAACTAAAAAAACATACAAACATATTGGCCTATAATTCTTACTGAGTTTCCACAGTGCCCCAGGTTTCAGCTGCATTAAAGGGATCCACGTATGAAGCTTGAATTGGCCTCAGAGAGATCCACATGAAGGACACACAGCTCTTCCTAAAGTGTCTCTCTCATGGAACCGGATTGGGTTTTGTCTCCACTCTTCAGAGAGCACTCAGCTGACCAGTGGTAGAGCTGAGCCAAGTCAACATACAATTTCCAGCTTAGTCTCTCCCCTGTATTGTATTCCTAGGGGGTATGGAATTAAGGGATAAGTCACTACTGACAGTCAAAAAATCCTAGGAACTGTGGTTTTACTTTGGTTGATGCCAAGTATAGAATATTAAATATTTTTAGGGTTTGGTGGTCACGGTAAACATGCCTGCTTAGTTGGTGGGAGGACCTAGGTTTGATCCTCAGAAGGAGAAAAAAAGAATAACAAAAAGCATTGCCTGGCACGGCACGTGTGGTGGTTTGAAGAAGAATAGCCCCTTTTTGAGTGCTTGGTTCTCACTTTGATTAGGATGTGTGGCCTTGAGTAGGGGGGTGTGTCAATGGAGGTGAGCATCTGGGTTTCAAATCCTCACACCATTCCCAGTTAGCTTTCTCTCTGACTCCTACCTGGAAATAAGGATGTAAGTTCAGTGGCATGTCTGCCTTCTCAATGCCACGCTTTCCACCATGCTGAGAAACAGCAAGTCCACAATGGAAGCTTGATTATATAACTTGTCTTTGTCACTGTGTCTTATCACAGACCAGAAAAATAACTAAGATATCGGATATTCTTGGAAAAGATCAAACATGTTTAGTCAAACAAAACACGATCTAAGAATTCGACTTTCACAGGTTGGGTCGTGCAAGCCTTTGACCACAGCACTTCAGTAGCACTCAGGAGGCAGAGGCAAGTAGATCTACATGAGTTTGAGGCCAGCCTGGACTACATGGTGAGTTCTAGTCCACCTGGGTCTAGACTGAGACTACCTCACAAAAAAACAAAAAATATCCTTTCTCCTTTTACAAATCCCTGTTGCAGGAAGGGTGGTAATGTCTTTCTTTCAACAGCCTGCAAATCCATTATCTAACATTTCTAAAACAGATTATCCCAAATTGAGCAGTTGAGTAGCTTAAAGCAACCAGAATGCCTTTCCCTTGCTGTAGAGAAAGTTTCTTCTAGACTGTATGGATACAACACCTGACAAACTTGATTGGCCAGTAGCTGAGGCAGGAAATAGAAGGTGAGATATCCTATTCGCAGAAAGGATTCTGTGATAGAGCAGAGCCTGGGAGGACTGGGCCAGACATAGAGGAAGACAGTTGTATGTAACTAAGGACCAGGTAAAGAACTTAGATAGGATTTAGATGCTTATTGTCTGACCCATTACAGTATTTTTGTTTTGCTTTGTTTTAAGGCATTTATTGTAGAAGGGCAGGGAGAGGGAGAGACTAGGTAAACTGAGGCTGGCCATGGCCATGTGGAGAGAGGGGGGAAGGGAAGGTGGAGAGAGGGGGGAAGGGAAGGTGGAGAGAGGGGGAGCAAGGGAGCAAGAGACAAGAGTAAGAGAGTAAGAGTTACAGCAAAATATATGTCAATGTATACTTTTCACTTACATATAGAAAGACATGGACTGGGAGATGGTCATTCTGCCCCCCCTTGAAAAATAAGGAGAGAAATAAGCCTTAGCATCTTGTCCACACAGACCCATCTCTTATTATTCACCAAGTTACCCATAGCCCTAAGTTGGGTCATATTTGGAGAGAAGGCAGACCATCTCAATATTCCCATGGCTGCTTAAGACTATTTTACTGCTTCCCATAGGCTGGAGGTTGAACATGTGGGTTAGCTACAGACTGTAAGTAGTGCTGCCCTTGGACAAAGACTACCAGAGTCCCGACCTTGAGTCCTACACTTCTGAGGCTCTGCTCTATCCACACTACTGTCCCTTACCTTAAGGCAAACTTGAAGCCGGGCTTGGTGGCACATGCCTTTAATCCCAACACTCAGGAGGCAGAGGCAGGAGGATTTCTGAGTTCAAGGCCAAGCCTGGTCTACAGAGTGAGTTCCAGAACAGCCAGGGCTACACAGAGAAACCCTGTCTCAAAAAAAAAAAAAAAAAAAAAAAAAAAAAAGGCAAACTTAATAGGACAAGAAATGATGACTTGGAGCTCAATAGCCCCCACCTCCAACTCTAGGTTATATTCTAAGACCCTAAGATCAAAGTGACCTTTCCTGCCATAGTGAGCTATACTGCCAGTGTGAATTCCTAAAGTACTGAGGGATATGGAAGATAAGACTAGGTGAGTTATAGGATCACTGGAATGAAGAGATTGTAACATCTGTTTACATGGGCCAGGCTACAAGTTTGGGAGGAGAAGGTAAGAGACAAAATTAGAATCTCTACTCATCTTCATACCTAAGGACCTGTAGACACTAAACATCTACTTGACTATGAGGACAGGATAGAGGAAAGCCAGGCATTGATGTGTTCCCCTTGGTGATGTGATAGGAGATGGGAGGGTGAAAGATAATTGGCAAGAGTTAGCAACTACCCTGCCGAGTTAGAGACAATTTCTAACAAATGCCAGAAAACACATAACATGATCTCTAATGTACATTATTGACGTTATAGATGACAATCTTGGTGCAATTATTTCTTCCTTTGAATGTTATCCTTGGAAATATTTTGAAATATAGGACTTGTGTTTTCATTTCCAAGTTGCATGTTTTTTCTTTTGAGAAAATAAAAAGAGAAATGTCCCAAATGCCCAGTAATAGACAAATAGCTAAATTAGCAGCAGCATACTGAAATCAATATAATGAAGCTTACAAAATAATGTTTATAAATTGTTTTAATAATATGGAAAACCCTTTAAGGTTGAATAAAAACAAAGCAATTAGGCATAAAATTTTAAGTCCAATATGGTTCCAACTATGCAAAAATAAATTTTAGGAGAAAAAAATGGCTTCAAGAAAATAACCAAAATGTTAATTGCTCACAGAAGTGAACATCTGGTCTATTTTTATTATAATTTATAATTTAATTAACAAATTATCTACAGCAACATGCATTACTATTATGGCCAGATTTTTTTAAAAACCACCTTAAAGAATAAAATGCTGAGACCAATTACTGAGGGCAGATTGAGCACACGTGTTTATTAACTCCTTACCTAAAACCCACGGGATGACAGTAGGGAGCTTTTGGCTCATTCTTCTGTTTTGTCTTAATAAAAGCATGAACCTGCAAAGAGGGGATTGGGAAGAAAATGACAGTAAATCTGTTTGGAAAACAAAAAGCTGGTGAGGAAAAAAGAAGGTGAAGTGGGCCTGTGAAAGGTGCCTGTCTCCCAGGAGTAGGGGACCAGTCTGCATCACAGAAAAGTCAGCACCAGAGACTACCCATCATGTAAGAGTGGGAGAACAAATGTGCTACAAAAACAAAGACATCAATGGAAAATTTATACAAAAATGCATACAAGATCCCAGCAGAGCTTCCCAAAGAGACTAAAGTGATGTGTTTTACGTGCACAGGGCCTCCACAAGACTGGGTCTGCCAACACTGTATCACTGATGGACGAGGGCTCACAAGTCCCCACCCCTTCCCATCCTTGAGAGACTATTGGCAATTAATGGTCATCATTTCCATAACTGGAGCAGCTATTGAAGAGCCGCCTAGGGCCCAGTACAAAACCTCCCACCATGCTCACGGAGACAGTCCTGCCTACATTCAGTGGGTCACAGTGGGACACAGTAGAAGAGGGACTTGTAACAAGCAAGAAAACTTTCCTGAGAAAAGAGAAGAGGGAGAAGCGAGTGGTAGGATGAAGATGACCTGAATTCACTATTTGCCTTTGTGTAATTGTTCAAAGAACAAAAAAATACAATATGTGAAAATAAATTGAGTCAGAAATTCTCAGTATAATAAGCAGAGCTGAGGTCTGGTGAGTAATTTAATTAAGAATACACACACTGTGTAATGGCGAGATTCCCTTTCCTTCCCCCTAGAAGTCTGGTGTGAACCATTCAAACAGAAATCTGATCAAGTCAAGAGAAAGAAACATATTGATGGATTGATGTACCAGCTATTTATTAATACTTTTCTCATGTTTATACATAGTGATTAAACAACCTCTTGCTCTCTAGTTCTTAAAAAGCAGTGGAAGCCAAGAATCACAAGTTACTCCAGGAAAGCTCCTAGCTTGGAAGGGAGAGCCCAAGATTTCCCCAAAATGCAAATTAACAAAAGGAAACGAACACTTTGTAATGTAAACATAAATTTTGGATAATCACTGAAACCTTCCAAGAGATAGGTAAAAGAGGTCTAGTTCATTGAAAAAGAAATGAAGTCTGTCCTGGCTAATTTTTGTCAATGTGTCACAAGAGATCTGGGAAGAAGAACCTCAATTAAGAACATGCCTCCATCAGATGGTCTGCCAATCAGCCTGTGGAACTTTTTCTTAAGTAATGACACACAGAGGAGGGCTCAGTGCAACTTGAGTAGTGTCACCTCTGGGCTGATGATCCTGGGTCATACAAAGAAGTAAACTAAACCAGCCATGGGGAATGAGCGCCTAATACATTCCTCTATGGCTTCTGCTTCAGTTCTTGCTTCCATGTTTCTGCCCTAAATTTCGGCCCCAACTACCATTCATGATGGACTTCACATGAGCTGTAAAGAAACATAAACCCTTTTCCTCCTCAGGGTCCTTTTAGAGATGGTCTCCATCAGTGCAATATAAACCTAAGACAAGGCCAAGTTGTGCTGCTCACTGAAATTGAAGAATAGGTTTCACTGGCCCTCTATCCTCCCCAATTCTCTTTTTCTTTTTTAATTATTTTATTAGATATTTTCTTCATTTACATTTCAAATGCTATCCCGAATATTCCCTATACCCTCTCCCTACCCTGCTTCCCTACCACCCACTCCTACTTCTCGGCCCCAGCGTTCCCCTCTATAGGGCATATAAAGTTTGCAAGACCAAGGGGCCTCTCTTCCCAATGATGGCTGAATACGCCACCTTCTGCTACATATGCAGCTAGAGACACGAGCTCTGGGAGTACTAGTTAGTTCATATTGTTGTTCCACCTATAGGGTTGCAGCCCCCTTCAGCTCCTTGGGTACTTTCTCTAGCTCCTCAATTGGAGGACCTGTGTTCCATCCAGTAGCTGACTGTGTGCATCCACTTCTGTGTTTGTCAGGCACTGGCATAGCCTCACAAGAGACCACTATATCAGGGTCCCTTCAGAAGAATCTTGCTGGCATGTGCAATAGTGTCTGGGTTTGGTGGCTGATGATGGGATGGATTCCCGTGTGGGGTAGTCTCTGCATAGTCCATCCTTTCATCTGAGCTCAAACTTTATCTCTGTATCTCCTTTTATGAGTATTTTGTTCCTTATTCTAAGGAAGAATGAAGTATCCACCCATTGGTCTTCCTTCTTTTTGGTTTTCCTGTGTTTTGCAAATT
>NC_034597.1:91080191-91085005 GCF_900095145.1 Mus pahari
TTTCTATCTCCAAAGTTGTCTCCTTTTGGGTTTTCTTTATTGCTTCTACTTCCCTTTTTAGGTCTTGGNTGGTTTTGTTCAATTCCATCACCTGTTTGGTTGTGTTCTCATGTGTTTCTTTAAGGACTTCTACCTCTTTATCAGCGTTCTCCTGTATTTCTTTAAGGACTTGTACCTCTTTAGCAGTATTCTCCTGTATTTCTTTATGTGAGTTATTAATGCCCGTCTTAAAGTCCTCTACCAGCATCATGAGGTATGCTTTTAAAACCGATTCTTGCTTTTCGGGTGTGTTGGGGTATCCAGGACTGACTGAGGTGGGAATGCTAGGTTCTGATGATGGTGAATGGTCTTGGTTTCTGTTAGTAAGATTCCTACGTTTGCCTTTCGCCATCTGGTGATCTCTGGAGTTAGTTGTTATAGTTGTCTCTGGTTGGAGCATGTTCCTCCTGTGATTCTGTTAGCCTCTGTCAGCAGTCCTGGAAGTCCAGCTCTCTCCTGAGTCTCAGTGGTCAGATTGCTCTCTGCAGGCAAGCTCTCAGGGAAGGTGCACAGAGTTCTGGCATTCAGCTCTGCCTCCTTGCTGAAGCTGTAGGCCCAAAATGGGGCCTATCCCAGAACATTTGTTGCCTCTGCAGTTTGCACACTCACCTGCACAGGCTAGACTCTAAGGTACCCTGGACACAATATGTCTCTCTTACCTGCTCTGCCAGACATAGCCCTCCCAGTTGACCACCTTTCCTTTAGTGGGGAAGGTGCCCAGATGTCTGGAGCCCAAAACAGGGTCTGTCCCAGAAGCTAGATTGCTTCTATCTGTCCCAAAGCTGTGTAGCTTCTGTAGTCCACACTCTCACCAGTGCAGACTGGAGCCTGGGCAAACTGGAGCAAAGATGGCTCCCTTACCAGCTCAGGCAGTGAGAGCGCTCCCGTGTGGACACCTCTCCTCTGGCAGGGTTGGTGCCTGGATGTCTGGAGCCAGAACCGGTGTCTGTCCCAGAAGCTGTGTCCCTTCTCCCCCATTCTCAAACACAGTTTATTTGATAATTTTATGATACATATTGCCTATCTGTGTCGTGTAATTATTAAAAAACCACCCATGCCATGTCCAGCGATGCACCTGAGAGAAAAGGGATCAGTTCCATTAAAAAAATAAATAAATAAAATAAAATAGTGTGATAGCAAAATGAAAAAGTCCCAAAAGTTTTGAAGTAAAAGAAACCTTTCCTGCTGAGCGGCGGGACTTGAACTCAAGAACCAGAATCCACCCCCTTCCATTCATCAGTATTATGCCCAGTCTACTCCAATAGTGGTTGTCTGCAGTTTGAAGCATTTGCACATTTACCTGTCTTGGAACTGCTACACCAAAGCACCCTAATTTCCCGGAGCTTCATTGTCAAGTTCTGCCCCTCATCTGAAACTGAAGACTCAGTTTCACAGGCCCTCTACCCACCACCCGCTGCCCCCAATCTCAGGTAGTTTACCTAATAATTGTATAACACAAATTGTCTACTGATTCTCTTTCTTTTTCTAGATGGTGCACACAAAACTGACTCCCCACTTACCACCTTCGGAAGTAACAACATAAATTAGTAGGGAGCCATTGACATATTCCCAGAAGGCCCACGGTCCCTTCTGCTAACAGCAGCAGGTCCACCATGAGCCATCATCCTGTATTTAGTGTTCTCATCTACCCAAGGCCATTAATTAGCCACCGCTTCAGCGCTCAGCACTGGGCTCCAGTTGCAAATGCTAACAAGGGCCTGATTCCTTTTGTGTGACTGAAGCCTTCACTGCAGCCAAAGCTCAGTTTTAGTCCTTTCTAGTTCACTTTGTATCCTAAATTTAAAGGACATTCAAGTACAGTATGACAGATTTGGGACTATGACAACACTGATGAACAGTGTCATTCTCACAATCGGGGGGGTAGCTTTGCAGGAAGTTAAAGATTTGCTTTTACAAAGCTCTTAGACTTTTAATTTGTCTGTGCTTTAAGTATTAGCTTGGTCTTGTTTTCTGGGACACACTGGTATTCTGAAAAGTGAAGGTACTGCATTGAATCAGAATTATTGTTTAATGCACTACTTCATTGAAATAAATGTGTTTTTAAAAGTCAGGGCACATATATCCCACCTTGACAATCTTCAAGACCTCAATCTATAAAGCAAGCATGCTGGAAGAAGTTGTCAGAAGTTTACTGGAAGATGTCTAGTCAGAATTAATTTCACAGATAAGGTCCATTAGTTAACTAAATGGACCAAACTATGTACTTTGTAATTTAAGAGTCACATGCCCTGGAACATGTAAGTTTATGTTTATGTGAGCTACAACACTGATGGAGGTCATGAAACAATGACCTCATTTGATCCTATTTACAAATTTGTGATATATGTAAAGTGGGTTATCTCCCCAGTTTACAGAAGGTAAGTTTCTTATCACAATGGGAGAAAGAAGACACCCTCCCCATGAATGGCCATCATTTGTATCTACCAATGCTTTTAGCAGTGCCCAGAAGCTACAGGGCTACCTTGTTGAGTACCCGTTCAATAGAAGCTTCTGAGAAAAAAAATTAAGAAGAGGAGAAAAGTGGTCACTTTCAAAGTTATATCTTATTCAAGAGGCTTCAAGAAAAAAATGATTATTAAAACCAACACATTCCATAGTCTACTTAGGAAATGAACACACTGCTTTCATTAGCCAGCCAGATCAGGCAGAACTCTTGAGTCACACTTCAGAACTACACCAAGTTTTACAGGGAATGACAGCCTGGCATGCTCAATTTTTTTTTATAATGTCGCTAACCCAGAATTTAACAAGGTTAGTGAAATAGGTGGAAACTAACCAGCGTATATACTAAACAGTTCTACAGCGTGATTCAGAACTGAAAACTAACCAGCATATATACTAAACAGTTCTACAGCGTGATTCAGAACCTGGAGTAGTGAAGCTATTAATGGTGAACTTTTTCCATTCTGACACACAGAAAGGCACTCAAAAATTGCCAACAAAATGACTTTCACACAGAAACAAGTAAAATGTATTGCTAACAAATGAAGTGTTTCTCTTAATGGCTGATTTGGGGAAATGGTTTGTGATAATGATGCCGTGTTTCTGTTTCCAACCCTGCTACCAGCGTAGACTCTGAAGGTATTCATCTTTCTACTGACACAGCCAGTCTGGTGCTTGCCTTGTGGGGATTTGATAGACGTTTAGTGAATAGGTTAATTAGTGGTTCAGTGAACTGCTTCAGCATGCTTCCTAGATGTCTCTTGGCAGAGGAAGAAAGACAAGCTGTAGAGTCAGAGACAGTTGGGCACGCTTTCCTGCTCCCACACGCAGCCATTGATACTTGGCTTCTCTGCACCGTGACATATCAACCCTAAAGGGGGATCTTTATGAATGTCAACGCCTACCTCATGGAGTTACTCTGACAAAGGAATGAGGAAACAAATGTAAAATAACCCACACATCCCACTGATGCGAGTAAGCACCGTTGTCGCTTTCCCTGACGCTTTGTAAATACTATAAATATACTTTAGCAGAAAAAAAATCATTACCAAGCAAACTAAACTTCAAATCCCAAAATAACACAGCCCGAAATTATCAAAGCCTGAAACAATGGAATTCTACCAAATTCACCGTCTTCTTCAAATAGGCACAAAAAGGAGAAATTAGCTGGTGCAGCAGCGCCTTGCTGGCCACACAGTAGGCATGGGCAAGAGGGCCGCACGCTCCAAACCCGTGAGGCTGCAAGGTGAGTTCACAGCCGGCCTGGACAATGGAGTGAGACTATGTTGGCTTATTGTGCTTGTCAACCTGGCTGTATCAGGAATCTGCTAAAGCCCTAGCTGCTGGGCATGCCTCTAAAGGGATTTCTTTATTGGGATGGGAAGATTCACCATAAATTTGGGCCACACCTTCTGGTAGTAGCCTACATAAAACGACAAAAAAGAAGGAAGCATTTGCTTTGTGCGTGCTTGCCCTCACGTTCACTGGCAAGTTAATTTATTCTGGTGCTACAGCATCCTGTAACTGGTATTTGAACCGACTTCTTCAGGATTCTAGTAGACCAAAGACTAACAGCTCTCTAGGTAGCCTTGGGAACATCTGCACTAGATTAGGATCCTGAGTCATCCTGTCTCATGGACTGAACAGCTGCCAGATTCTTGACCTTTCTATCAGTTAAAAATAGTCATTGTTAGCCTACCTGAATCACAACCTGTAAGCCACTCTAATAAATTTATATATATATAAATATATATATTCATATATATATGTATATATATGAATAATTATCATTATATATAATATTCTGTTATATGTTATGTGTTATTTGTTATATCATATATCACATATAACTCATGTTATTATATAATATATATTACATATTACATATCATTTATTGCATATTTATTATTTTACTATTATATATTTTATTAAATATTCTATACTATCTATTAATATGTTATTATAATTACAAGAATACTATATTCATGTAATTATTTATATAACATGAATCATTAAATTCCTATAATAATACATATTTATAAAATTATATAATATATAGAATAATATATAAATATAAAATCTGAAATAGTATTTCATAGTTATACAAACATACAAATTATACAATATTATTATATAGTTATATAAATATAAAAACTGAATATGAAAATTATTATATATTTAAATCAATATAACATTTATATAACACACACATACACACATATATATATAGAGAGAGAGAGAGAGAGAGAGAGACAGAGACAGAGACAGAGACAGAGACAGAGAGAGAGAGACAGAGAGAGAGAGGGAGAGAG
>NC_034597.1:91085355-91112447 GCF_900095145.1 Mus pahari
CTCTCTCTCTCTCTCTCTCTCTCACACACACACACACACACACACACACAGAGGCACACATAATATAGAATATTTTAAAAATAAATAAAAACGTACAAAAGAATGGATAATCAAAATAACCAAAAGAAGATGAGTATATGTATTGTTGATTTTGCTGAAAGTGAATATTCATTTTTAGTTCTTTAAAACTAGTCATTTCTGTCCCAGTAACTTGTCAATCTTTGAATTCCAGGTTGACTTAATGACAGCAAGTGCTATAAAGGAAAGAATAGCTCATAGAATAGCTAGGAATTCATATTTAATGCCTGAAATTACTGAAAATGAAGTATGGGCAAAACCTCAGTAGGAATTTCCTATTTCTATCACTGCAGAGAATGAAAACCTGCCTTGGTGGTGCTGTTAATTCCCTGCAAGTCCTTCCACAATGCAAATGTCACGTTGAAAAAGCTGGCACTTGCTTTAAGGAAAGGTAAGTTGCCCAGATCTCCGGAAAATGTTTTGACATTTCGGTGACCCTTCCATTCTGTTTTACAACAGACACTCCAATTAAGCTCGGGGCTTTCATCCTATTTACTACACTGGCCCTGGAAACGAAGACTGGCAAACCCTGTGCTGTTCTTGCTCTGAGAGCAGAACTAAATACTCTCCAAGAAGGAGCCAGGACTCGCAGCCACCTCCCAAGAAGATGGAGTCAGAAAAACCTGCTGTCAAGAGGCTTATGGTTTCCCCATAGCACAGCCTTTTGTTCTTTCTCTTTTCTTGCTTTTAACCTGGATCCCATCACAGATGTTCACTCTGGCTATCAGTATGCAGGGAAAAGCTGAATACAGAAAAGTTCTGGTCCTTCGATTCTGACTTATAAGTCAACCTCAGGCCTTTTCATCCCTTTGCACCTGCTTTCTCTGTTGAGGGGCTGAAGTCAGCGATGCTCCAGTCTCTTCTACCTTTGTGATTTGGGTTGTGTGTGTCTATTGTTTAGGGGCAGGATGCAGAAGGCAGACAAGTACCTGTTTGACGATGTGATTTCTGCAACACAGCCAACTGTCTTCTGTTTCCAATGGAACTTCAAGTGGGAGGACAAGAACACAATCGCTCTGAGGTTTGAGGGGCAGGTCTCCTGTAACTTAGTTCCAGAGACCTTGGCAGGCTCCAGGTACCCCAGTGACACGGATATTTTGTTTACAAATTCGCTTCAAATTATACTGGACTAAGAAAGTCTGCTCCCCTCTTTTAAGTTAGTCCAGAATCTTACTTTGAGCTACCAGTGATCACCAAGGTAGCTTATGAGAAAGTGCCAATGTGGTCAAACAAAAATGTGTGGTCTTGTGAACCTTTCAAGTTCCTAAGCAGTCCATTTTGCCTCTGTTCCTTTCTATGGATCCAGTTTCTCTTACGTCTTCTAATCTCCTTTAGTCTTGCTCCTTTATAACTTTTCTTCTCTACTCCCTCTTCCTCTTCACCCCCTCTCTCAGATGACCCCCCTTCTTCTCCACCCTTTTCTCCTCCTAAGAAGACTTTCTTTATCCTTACCCTCCATCTGTGTAGACAAATACAGACCACCATCAATCTCTTCTTCACATTTAACAGGTCCACTCATACACAGTCATCCCCCGAATTCACTTCTAACTTCCAGTTTCCTTGAACAGAGAACTGATTGGAGCAGATGTCCCTGCCTTGAACAAACAATTGTGGAAGTTACCAAGAGCCTCTCCAGCAGGTTAAGAAATGAGCAATGCAAATCTTCAAGTGTGATTTGTAATTTTGTTATATTCTCCTCAGGGAGACCACACTTTAATACTTCAGAGTTCCATCTGCTTACTCGAAATGGGTTAGGAGAATACACAAGCTCCTAATACAGTTAATGACAAAATACATTTTTAAAAGTATTATTTCATTTAAAGCAGGTGTTATTTAACTAGTGTTAGACAGTTAGACAGTTGGGCAGTTGAACATCATTGCATTTGAAGTGAAAGGCCTCTACCTGGTCTACTAGATTTTAGCTCATTTAGCTGCCCCTACATGGTAGCCATACTGAGAATTCGGGGCTCAAGAGACAAGTTCCACTGGCATTTCTTCCTGAAACAATTCATTCCAGATCAATATGAGTTGTCCTATGCTTGAGCTCCACCATAAGTCGCATTTGCAGCTTTTCCTCTGTCAGAGACCAGATAAGGAGGGTAAAGTAAAGGTATGTTCCAAGGGGAAAGAAATGGCACAGGCATTTCAGCAGATCAAATAAGTATCCTTGGATCCTACCTGAGACTGGCAACATCCTCTCTTACCTATTTATTAAGTCCGTTTACATTCACTTCCTTCCTTGTTCTCTCAAGTAATTGCCTGCTGTCTATTCTGCAAAAATCATCGTCTGCTTCTTCTTCCACATGTAATCAGACCGATCATCTGTGGCCAGAAGATCTTTCTCCACCGTGTTCAGGTGAGAGCCGCTTGTGAGTCAGTAAGCACCTTCTGTCAGTACATTTTCACAAGTGTATAGGCTATTGTTGACTTCAAACTTACAATCATCCATTGTAAAAGAAATAATTCAAGTCATAGAGAAATGGATATAACAGAACATAAAGGCCTCCTGGTAACAGTTTGCTTGTAAACTCAAGCAGGTTTATTTTCTAAGACAAAAGACACTTGCATATAATTCCTTACATAGAAATGCACATGAGGCACATATACATATTTTCTGATAAAATCAGTATACACATATAATCTAGCAAATAGCTTTTGCTGGCTATCAGTGTGTTAAATTTTTCTTATCTATCCAAGTCTTTTGAAAGTTATCTGTGCGGTCTGTTATTAGGATTCAGAAAGTGCCTTTCAATCAACCAATGAATATTCAAGATTTTACCTTTTATGTACAAATATGCTACTGTGAAAGTTCCTAAGTGCATACTTTTGTACATGGAAGTCAGGGGGAGAATGGAATTGCTAAATAAAGGGATACATAAAGTTATAATTTAAGTAATAACTGTCAAATTGCTTTTCAGAAAGCTTTTGCCAAGTTACACCCTGCCTAGCCTTATGTGACGTGGGCTCCTACATTCCAACCAGCACTAAGTATTAATAAATGAGGGCTACTTGATTAGATTCCCCCCTTTTTAATATTACTTCTTTGGATTTTACTCTTTCGAGATTATGATCACATCCTTTCCTCTTCCCTTTATTCCCTCCAAGCCCTCACATATGTCCTTCCTGGCTCCCTCTCAAACTCACGGCCTTCCTTTTCATTTATTGTTACATGCACATATGTTTGTGTATGTACATATTCATTGCTACATGACCTGCTCAATCTGTATAATGCTACTCATGTGTGTGTTTTCAGGGCTGGCCACTTGGTATGGGAAAATTAGGTGATGTGCTCTTCCCTAGGGAAGACGAGCTCTCTCACTCGCAGCATTCCTTCGTTGCCTGTAGTTCTTTGGGTGGAGTTAAAGCTTCGTGGATTTTCCTCCACTCACTTTAGCATGTCTATTATTTATCAGGTCATACCATTCTTCAGCTCATGGTTAGGCATATATCTTGTGAGATTTTATGGGTGTAGATTTTGTCATTCCTGAGAGACACAATCTTACAACAAATTCCCCGATCTTCTGACTTTTTCTATCTCTCCTTACCCTCTTCCATGATGTTACCTAAACCTGAGGTTTGGGGCTTGTTTTGTAGATGGATTGCAAGTTTCAAAAAAAGGGAAGCTACCCATAGTCCTACCCAGACCTATTATCCAGTATGGCAAGAAAGCCTAAAGTAGTGGCATGCATGCCTTGGTATGCTCTCTAATTGAACTTAAGACCTACTCAATAAGAGAGAAGTCATGTCGTGTACTGTTAACTTAGCCAACTACCAGAACCAATGAAGTTATAGATCTTAGAGGAGAACCTACAACTTTACTAAACCAGCATAATCAGTAACTACATTCTCTAAATTTTTTGTACATTCACAGAAAAGTGTAGTCCTAAAGATGTCGAACATTTCTTTAGGTGCTTCTCAGCCATTCAGTATTCCTCAGTTGAGAATTCTTTGCTTAGTTCTGAACCCTATTTTTAATAGGGTTATTTGGTTCTCTGGAGTCTAACTTCCTGAGTTCTTTGTATATATTGGATATTAGCCCTCTATCAGATTTAGGATTGGTAAAGATCTTTTCCTAATCTGTCCGTTGCCCTTTTGTCCTTTGCCTTACAGAAGCTTTGCATTTTTTTTTCTATTTTAAGTAAGTGTTTTATTTTGTATTGGGATATATGCATAGTTATTTTAAGCTTCATGCCATGAGTACATGCAGTTTCTAAGCTGTAGATTAGATGTAACTGCTAGAGAATTGGTTCTCAACCTGTGGGTCGAAACCCTTTTGGGGGTTGAACAACCCTTTCATAGGAATCGCATAGCAGATATCCTTCATATCAGATATTTACATTACAATTCATAATAGTAGAAGCTTTGCAATTTTATGAGATCCCATTTGTCAATTGTTGATCTTAGAACATAAGCCATTGGTGTTCTATTCTGGAAAATTTCCCCTGTGCCCATGTGTTCAAGGCTCTTCCCCGCGTTCTCTTCTATTAGATTCAGTGTGTCTGGTTTTCTGTGGAGGTCCTTGATCCCCTTGGACTTGAGCTTTGTACAAGGATAAGAATGAATGGATTTTCATTCTTCTACATGCTGACCCCAAGTTGAGCCAGCAGCATTTGCTGAAAATGCTGTCTTTTTCCCACTGGATGGTTTTAGCTCCTTCATCAAAGATCAAGTGACCATAGGTGTGTGGGTTCATTTCTGGATCTTCAGTTCTATTCCATTGATCTACTTGGCTNTNGCTGTACCAATACCATGCAGTTTTTATCACTATTGCTCTGTAATACAGCTTAAGGTCAGGGATGATGATTCTACTAGAAGTTCTTTTATTGTTAAGAATAGTTTTCTTCGATATTCTGGGTTTTTGTGGAAGTGGGTGGGTGGGATAGGGAGCATCCTCATAGAAGCAAGGGGAGAGAGAATGGGAGACAGGAGTTCCGGAGGGAAACCAGGAAAGAGGATAATATTTGAAATGTAAATACATAAAATATCCAATTAAAAAAAGAACCAGACACCAAAAACAAACAAACAAACAAAATACAAAAACGAAAAGTGTAGTCCTTACCTCTCACGTAGGAAATTTCTCTTCGCAGCAAACAGAAAGGATTACAAAGAACCACAACCAAACAAAATGCAAAATTGTGGGGACCTAGTTTGCTTTTTAAAGGTTTCAATGTTTCAATTTACAATTTTAAGCAAAGTGTATCGATGCATATTTAGATGTCTTCTGACACTATCAATGAATTTTTATGCTTATTTTCAATTTTATCGATTTTAGTGTTCTTCATATATCATTATTATTAACCCTTTGTTGTCTTCTGATGACATGGTGTTTTGTCATATAACCTTTTATGGCTTTCCTTTGACTTTCAAAAGGCTTATGACTTGGCAGTCACAGGAAAAACAGTGGAACTTCTGTGCAACACCAACTATCCAATGTTCTTGTTTTCTGCTTTCTGTCTTCTCTCATATTCATCTTTTATACTGCTGTGAAAAATTCCTACACTGTGCATGAGTAAAAACAACACAGATGTAAAATATTTTAGTTTGAAAGGTCAGAAATCTCAGAAGCAATGGTCAGGCTGCATGCTTGCTGGAGGCTCTAGAAATAACCCATTGCCTTTCATTTTTTGGCTTCTCCAAGAGGTAGTAGTTTATTGTCTGTCAGTCTGTCTATACACATTCTCTTTCTCATTCAGTCTCTCAACCCCCAACCTTTATCTCCCTTACCACTACTTCTATTGCCCAATCTCTCCTTTTCTGACTCTGATCTTTCTGTTTACATCTTATGAAGATTTTGTAAGGCAGGAATGTGGCTCAGTTAGTTAAAGTGCTTGTTTAGCATGTAGGATGCCTTGGAACTGAGGCTTAGCACTGCATAAAACTGGACATGGTAATATATACCCAAGATCTCAGCAATTGAGAGATGGAGGAGAGAAGGATCAGAAGTTTTAAAACCATCTCCATCTACATAGCGAAAATGAGACTAGGCTGGGATTTATGAAACCCTGTTTCAAAAACAAATGGATGAATAAATATTCTTGTGATTATACTACACTTGCAATAAATTTGCCTTACTATTTTTCCATATGTCTAGTTATTTTCTTTGGTTTTTTTCTTAGTTTTTTTAACAAAAAGCTTGTAAAATTTCATACCATGTGTATAGATGCATAAATTATAGATAGGTAGACAGATAGGGAGATAGGTAGGTAGATAGATAGATAGATAAATAGATAGATAGATAGATAGATAGACAGATAGACAGATAGGTAGATAGATAATTTCAATTGGCAATTTAACAGAATATATAAGAGTCTGGGATATGGGTCTCCAAGCATGTCTTTAGAATATTATATAATTAAAATGTAAAATTTAATTGATTATATTAATTAAAATATATGATTGTTGACATTACTTCTAGGATATCCTACTGTGTAAGACTGGAGAAAGCAATCTAAGCACTATGCACACATTCATTGCTGTTTCTATGACTCCAGATGTATGTGCCCAGCTGCTTTAACTTCCTGATGCCATCTTTCATGATGGGATGTACCCTGGAACCGTGAGCTAAAATAAACACTTTCTCCTCCAGGTTCCTTTTGTCATGGTATTTTATCACAGAAGCAAAAGAAACTAAGGGAGATAAATGAGCAGATGATGGAGAAAAGAAGAGGTAACTCCCCTTCCTGTGACTTTCCCTGACTTCTGCAGTCCAGCTTTGATTTACAATCAAGCTTTTTGTGGAGAAAGTAGACACTTTTAGTGACATGCCAGTGCCTCCTGTTCTTAAGCCCCATTGAAACAAAAGCCTAATGTCTTCAATCACATGTCACTTAATTTCCCAAGGTGCATCTGCCTTTATCCTGTTCTCTGTCCTAATTCTGTAGCTAGAATGTCCTCTTCAAAGGTAAAACCTAGCATTTCACTATTGTCTTAAATCCTAAACGTAGGTCTTGACCACCTATAATGTAAGTCAGTTAAAATGAACATACACTTGAAGAGATGCAAGATACTGCTGAGTGGATGATTTCTCAAGATCAATTGCTTTCTACCTGCTCTGCCAATAAATCCCTCTTCCTAAACCTCTAATATGTGTCAGGCATGTAAGCAGAAAAGGCACAATCTGCGTATGTAAATAAGGAGGGCACTGATATGGAATTAAGTACATATAAAGTTGTTAGGAAGGCTTGAGGATAGTGCGTTGATGGATCTTTTGGAGAAAATGGAATTCCAAGAGTCTTCCCTAAGACTCAAGATGACTCTCTCACCAACCCAGCTGCTACAGCCAAACTCTCTTGGGTCTGTCACAATGCAAGTGAAGAAGTGGATTCGACTGCCCTCACTTCCTTTCACAGTCACAGTTGATCTTTGGTTGTCAGCTTGGGCCACTGGTGCATGGCCCCTGCATCCTCACTGCTTTTCATCTTTGCTTTCATGCAAAGGCATCTATTTGGAGGAACCAGTTTTATACTACATCCAGGGTGTTAAACAAGGGTATTAGACAACTAAATTATTTTCTTTCCTAGCTTTTCACAAGCTAGGGAAAGCACAATCAAAATTTTAAAAAAAAGAAGAACTAGGGATAGGACAGGACACAAAAACAGATATAGATGAATGCATGCCATTGAGTCTTGGCATATAATTTTCTCTCCTTTTGGAAATTGTAAAGTTGACACTGCTCCAGGCACATGAATCTAAAGTCTTAGAGTACTATACTATGCTATTCATTGTTTTCCTCCACTTACAACACTGTGAGGTCCTTGAGAATGGAGGCTGTGGCAGGTTTGTTTCTTTATCTCACTGGGCTTCCTGGTGAACAAGCCAGGAAACATCCGATGAATGCCTTAAGATAGTGGAGCCATCTGTCATATCAGGGAATTATGGCAGGACAGTGTCTCCTCAGTTACTGCATTCCTCTTCCCACACTGACTGTTTAAAATGCTTACTCGGATCAAGAGAGGAAACCAATCCAGATGTGCTTTCATCGTCTTTTTGTCTTATTGATTATTTGTTTCTATTTAGTTTCATTTTTTACTTTTGTTTTGTTTCTATTTTTGTAAAAGAGTTGAAGGGAAAAAATCAAGAATTTGGGTGGATAAAGGAGATTTGGAAGAGAGAAAAGTTAGAAACATGATCAATATATACCATATAAAAATTTACTTAAAGAATAAAAAGAAAAATTCAAAACAACAAAGCAAGCAAACAGAGAGACAAAACCCAGAGGAGTAGAAAGGTCTCCTTTCAAATGCAAGTTCTCTATACTCTTGACAAACTTATCCTTTCTGTTTCTTGTTCCTTTTTTTTTTTCCTTTAAAAAACTTGCTAGAAATATTGATTAAGACAAGGCATGAAAACACACAGAAGACGTTGGGCAAAGACTAGGCATACTGTCTGATACTGCTCATGTCTTAGCCCATTTCCTGCATCTGCAGCAGGCCAAGAATAATGTGGCCTGAAAAACAACACATAGAACACTGATTTATTCTTGACTGCCGTAACTGATAATCTTAACTTCTTTGTTCTACTGAATCTTTCCTCAGAGTCTCTCTAAGGACTTTGCAAGCAGGAATTATGGCACATAAATATTAACAACAGTAGCTAGGCACTGATGCTCAGGACTTGAGTTTTGTTTTGGTTTATTTTTGTGTGTGTGTGCTTTTACTTGTTTTAATGGTTGCTGTTTGAAAGTCAATTATCTACAAAGGCCCCTTGAAATTTGGGTTGTTAGCAAAAGATCTGGAATAAGCTACATACTTGAGGATGGGGAAGGGTAAGAACTAAGGAGACACATTATCAAATATTATTTCTCCTTCCTAACTGGTAAGTTTAGGAGCCATTCTTACATTTATTCTGCAGTCCTTTATTTCATTTATTTATTTATTTATTTATTTATTTATTTATTTATTTAAGATTTATTAGTCTTCCATGTGCCATTAACTAGTTAGGTTTGAGATTGGGCTGAAATGAACTAGGTAGTCTTTATTCTGGCTCAGTGGCTCTGAGAAAAGACAGCCTTTTGATAGTTCGGTATTTTCTTTCCTAGTGGAGGCACTAAGAGGTACTAAGAATAGGAATTTTCTGATCGTCCTTGTCAGGACTAGGAAAGAAAGGGTTGAGGTCTGAGTGGCAAACCAAGGCCAAACAATGCTCAGAAAGATCTGAAAAGGTGATGCAGTGCTTAGAGTAGGCTGCACACTATCTGATCAACAATCATCAAGAACATACCAAACCTGCTTATGGTTCTGTTGTTGCCTAGGCCATTCCTTGCCTCAATAAAATCTCAATAATTGAGTAGTGGGTTGTTTTGTTCATTTGTTTGTTTATTTGCAAGAGTTTTCTGTATAATGACTTGACTCTTTCTAAGGCCACATTTCAACAATGAAGTCATGCAAGAAGATAAAGAAATACTAGCACTGAAAAGACCACCAGGGAAAAATGAACAATACAGATTTAACTAGCCTTTTTCTCAAGGTCATCAAGCTTACTTAGAATCCAAGTTAACAAAAACCGTTTGATTCTTAGACTAAAGTAGATCAAAGTTTGGATCATATTTGTATATACCCTTATGAATCATACTTGGCTCCTGAGCTCAATAAGAGCCAAAAATAAATTTTAAAAATATGTGCTATCCCAAAGTCTATATTCAGGCAGAGACTAACCTTCGCCGAGTCCTTTTGGTCTGAACTTGTTCCGGAAGATCCAGGCTAGATACTCCAGAAGTTTCAGTGACTGCAGTATATAACGTCACTGGTCTCATTTTCTCCTTTGGTCTTTTTGGCCACAGCCTTCCACAAAGGTTTCTTGCCTTTCACACGCTCCCCATTCATTCTTAACTGTGTAGAAGAGTCTAACTGGATTACTGACATCTTATTCACAAACTTCCAAGACTGAAAATTCCAGATGTTTAGTTAAGGTCTACAGTTTGGATTCTGCCTAATTTTATCCAAACATCTTTTCCTCTTGATGCACCAGTTAAAATGTAGTTCACATCTAGACATTCTGCTCATCTGAATGACAATAAAAGCAGCAGGATATATTTAAGCTGCTGTTTGAAGGACACATATCATACCTACTAACATTCTAATAAGCAAACTGTTACATGGTCTTTCTTGACTATGAAGTAATGGACTTTTGACAATTAGTTTTAAATATACCTATATTGGTTTAAGGGATATTAAAATATCAGGAAAAGAACTAATATTTATGTATTAGGTTGTACCATTTAGCCCTGAAAAACATCTCTCCACACTGGTTTAGATCATAGAACATCTAATGTTTGAGGACCAAATCTTTTATTTACATATCAATCCAGTCTTTACCCTGGACTCCCTTTTGATTATTCCATGAATCAGCATCCCATACCCTTAGCCCCTTGATTCTTAGAAGAAGACATCAAGTAATAAGCATTTTTTAACAGTGCAAATGAATTCAGAGATCTGCCAGGCACCACCACTGCCTAAATCTCTTTATCTCCTTCCTTAGTATCTTTCTGACAATCTGGATCATAGTGCAGCTGCCTCTGTCCCTTTAGCTCTGTGAAGTTCTTTATATAATTCAAAATGCATCCTTATGTTTTGTGTAATTGAGAAATTATATTTTTTGAGCTCATGTTTTCAAGGTTCTTTCCCACAGCCTTCAGGGCTGTCCTGAAGATCTCAGCATTTACTATTTTGCTGAGACATCAGCCACACCCTCACCTCCCAGACTCATGCTGTCTCTGGTTACCATGGAGTCCTTACCCTTGGCACAGAGGATATTCCTAGAAGAAAGAACACAAAGTAACACACACACACACACACACACACACACACACACACACACCTTACTTAAGGAGGCCCATGCTCTATGGGTTCAGTTCCAGTGGCAGGAACCATGTTATTCCATCCCTTACATGGCCAAGCAGGAGTTGGCACTTTCTTTTAGTGTGTGTATGTGTGGGGTATATGTATGTAATATATGTACCCATGGTATAAGTTTATACTTGCACCCTTCCATGTAGGGAGACCAGAGGAGGAGGTCAGGTATTCTGGACTATAAGTTGTCACCTTACTCCTCAGAGATAGAATCACCCACTGAATATGAAGCTGGCCTGGCAACCAGCAATGTCTCCAGGTATCTCCATGTCCCCAATCCCCAAAGTGCTGGACTTAATCACATAAAGTGGTTGTACCCAGCTTTTTCTATGGTTACTAGGAATTCAATCTCAGGCCCTCATGTTTTCACAATAAGCACTTGTACTTGCTGCCTCTAGAAAATCTCTAACTGATGAAAAGTTAAATGATACATGTGTAAATAATTGACAGAGTTACTAAAAGATTTAAAATATATTTGAATCGGATATAAATGAAAGTGGAACACATCAAAATTTGTGCGAATCACCTAGAATACTTAACACAGAAATTTACTATAAACACTATATTCAATCTCTATATTAAAAAGAAGAAAGATCTCATGTGAGTTGTCTATTTTTTTCTTTAAAAATTAGAAAAATAAAAGTAAACTTGGGTAAAAGAAAATCATAAGGAAAAGAGTGTAAATTAGATTGAATCTAGAAACAATAATAAAATAGATAACATCAAAGTCAATTTTTCAAAATGATCAATACAACTAACAAACTTCTATCCCTGTGACAAAAGGAAAAATGAAGAAGACAAAAATTAACAATATCATTCAGGAAAGTAGAAAACTTAGTAGGTCTAAGTATATTTAAATTTCACTGGTGCTGGGACCTGCCTGCAAAAGCTGGAGAATTTAAACAAAATAGATGAAACTTTTCAAAGCTACCAAAATTTACCTATATATTCTGTCTGAGTCATTTTAGGCTACTACTTTAAAAAGTCATAAACTTGGTAGCGTAAACAAAATTATTTCTCAAAGATGTGGAGCCTGGAAAATCTATGATCAAGATACCAACAGAGTTTATTGCAATGGAGAATGCAAGCAAACAAACAAACAAAAAAAGATGTAACATCAATTCTATGTATCTTTTATGGATCATAGAGGAGAAGAAAACACATTTAAGTTATTTTACAAAGCCATAAATATTAACACCAAAGCCTGAACAAGAAAGAAAACTCTAGATCGAGCTGTAGGTATAAAAATTCTTAGCACAATATCATCAAATACATAAAATTCCACCAATGCACACTAAATCACAGTGTGACACACACTACAATGAATCATTAGACTACCTACCATATAAACAATATATAAAAGAAAAAGGACATCAATTGAGAAAGAAAAGACAAAACAATATTAAACACCCACTCTGAGATAGGGACTATAAAGAGGTTAGAAACAGTAGAAGACAGCAGCAGCCTTGTCAGGAAAGCCAAGTCTAGGTGTGGTAGTGCACTCCTTTAATCCTGGAACTCAGAGACTGTAGATTTTTGTGTCTGAAGTCAGCCTACACAGCATGTTGTAGGTCAGCCAGAGCTTCATAAGGAGAGTCTACCTAGGAAGGAGGGAAAGAAGAGAGAGATAGAGGGACGGGTTTAGGGAGGGATGAACAAATGAAGGAATAAAGAAAAATCAGCCACACTTACCACACTTAGTGGTGGAAAATGAATATTTTCCCCTAACAACGAGGAATAACACAAAACGTCCATCTTACAAGGTCTATTCAAAATTGGACTGAATTTTTGGCCAGCACCATAAGGCAGGAACAAGAATTCAAAAGCATACAAACTAAGAAAAAAAGATATAAAGTTCTTTCCAAAGATGGCACAATAGTCTATACAGAAAAATCCCAAGAAATCTACATTAAATAGGTGGGCAGAGATATGACATATAAAGGCAACATACTAAAACCTATGTTGGTAATGAAAAAATACAAACTGTATCTTAGCTAGTGCCATCTATAACAGCTTCCCAAGGTGGAATAGGTAGTGGTTAGCAATATTTAGTTAGATATGAGCGTTGCATTATGAATGTTAGTTATATCCAGTTACAGGTATTAGCAAGCATGCAGAAGCTCTACCCTGAAGATTTCTAAATACAACGCTGTTGAAAGAAGGAGAAGCAGGCAACGGTGCTCATGGGGTTGAAGACATTCACTTAACAATGTTTTAAGTAAATTCTTCGTGGGATTTTGGTAGACACAGACAGTGTAATTCTAACATCCATGTAACACAAAAATAAGAGAAAATAGAATGTTCGATGCAATATTGTAAAATAAGAATGAAGTTGAAATAGCTGTCCCACCCACTGTTAAGTTTCATGGTAAAACTATGTCATCAGGGCAGGGTAATATTGGAACGAGGTCGACACAGAGCAGTAAAACACAGGAGTGAGAGAAGAAATGGGTTCAGTAGATATACCAATTCATTCTCACCACGCTCCACCAGCTAGTCAGTGGGGGATGACAGCTTTAATAACAAGCAGTAATAGAGCAATCGGCCATTTATATACAAAGAAATTGAACCCTGAACCAAGTCCTATCTTTATTCATCAGCTAATCCAAAATTGACCCTAGAGCTCAATATAAAATGAAGAATTATAAAACTTTCATCCAAAAACAAGAGAAAAATCTGTAAGAAACATTTCTATGGCAAAAGAGAAAACACATACAAAATTCATTACACACAACGTAAAGGAAGAAAAACCGATTGAAGAGGAAGAATGCTTCCTCTATGGTTAATACTGAAAAGGAGCAGCACAGAGTGGGAGATGGTGTCTGCAAATCCTAGATCTAATGAAGAAATGCTTAAACCTAATACAGAGAGCTCTTAAAGCCCACATGAAGAAAATGAGCAGCTCAATTTTTAACATGAGTAAAGGATTTCATGAATAGGGGTATATGAAATTTGATTAAAAACTAGAGAAATACTCTTTAACTCTTAGGGAATGCAAATTAAAGCTATGATGTGGCAATGAAGCACACGTATCACAAAACTTGAAGCTGGTAAGCACACAGTACAAGGGCAGCTTTCAAGCACTGTTCTCCCTCTGAAAAGCATACTCAGTTTCTGACAAAGCTAAGCAAATATCTTCCATATGACTTCACACTCGGACCCCTACTTACCCTCAAGAAATATAGACTTAGGCATACACACAACACACATACACACACACACACAGAGAGAGAGAGAGAGAGAGAGAGAGAGAGAGAGACAGAGACAGAGACAGNCACAGACAGAGAGAGAAACAGAGAGAGAAAGAGAGAGAGAGAGAGAGAGAGAGAGAGAGAGAGAGAGAGAGAGAGAGAGAGGAGAGAGAGAGAGAGAGAGAGAATACACTCGTAGCAGATGCAGATGACGGGTGGAAGAGGTGATGAGTTCTACTCAACAATAAGGCAGAATAATTGCAAACAAAAATTTGGACAATCCCTAAGTGTGAGTCTCAAAAGTTACATACTCTTATGATTCTATTATATGACACTCTTAAAGAGGTAAACAGATCCAGAGACAGATGAACAGGAGGGGGTGGTGTGACTATAAAATCAAAGCACCAAGAAGTCTGGGGTTGAAAATCCCTGTTGCAATGGTAGTTCCCTGAATATAGGCACCTACCAACTGCATATTTTAAAAGATAAAATTTCTGAATGGTTCTGAATTAAGTTTAATTTCCTGAGATATTCCTTCCATCATGCCACTAAATTTGGCATAATCATCAGTAATGAGCTCAAAGGATATGACCATCTTGAATCATTTGGAATGATACATCAGGTAAACCTGCTGAATCATTTATTCATGTCTGCATTCATTCATTCACTCCACAAGTAATTATTGAGCACTTACTGTTTGTTTTAGACCTTTTACCTATTGTTGTGTTTTGCAGTTAACAATGGAAGGATTTCATTTGAGACATCAAATGGAGATGGCAAGGACACCATTAAATGTAAATTGTGAGAGCAACTATCCATAAACCAAAATAGTTTAATGCAGGTGGTCAGCCAGCCTCTCCTACGGCTGCAGTCTAGGATGGATTTTAGAATGCTATGAGGCAGGAGGAGGTCTCTTGAGTGAAGAATGTGTTCTCTAAACTGAGCTTTTAATATGAGATAAGTGGCGGAGACTTTGAGATAATGCTCTCAATAAGTACTTGAAGTGCAGTGTTCTACGGCTTCAGTTGAACGAAGTGCCATTGTGTCCCGAGTCAGCCCAGCTGGGCAAAACTGCTGTTTCCTTTAAAAGTGCCAAGAATTCCACATGGAAACAGGTGGTGGAGAGGAGGTATGGGATGTGCAACGGTGGATTGGGGGAGGGGGAATAAAATATGGAGTGTAAAAAATTAATTAATTAATAATCAATCAATACATACATACATACATACATACATACATACATACATACATACATACATACTTGAATGGAAAAAAGCCAAGAATTCTGAGAAGTGGTTCAATCCTAAAAAAAAAAAAAAAATCACCTACCTCAGCCCAGAGAGGCTGGAAGAGCTATAGACAGGACTCACAGAAAGTATATTTTGAATCATCCAAATTCTTATACAGTCTACAGAACTTAGCATGTACTGCGTGATTGTAATGAATTTCTCAGCACTGAGACTATCTCCTCCAATAAGGATTGAGTCGTCATGAAGCAGTATGTAGCCCTTTCCATGAGTTAAAGTGAGATCATCCACAGATCATGGCAATCATAAAAATCATTATCACTGAAATATATTTAACACTTAAAACATGAGATTGTCTCACTCAGTTCCCCCAATGTTTGTATAAATCAAATATCATCACCATTCCCATTTTACAGATTATTCCCAGAACTACCTAAGTCAGAACCACAAGCTTTATAAATAGCCTCTGAAATAATGTCTGAACCATCACTAATAGAATGACAGCCAAAATCTTTGCCATTGACCCTGTTTTATTGTCTCAGTTCTAAATATGCATTGTGTGTGTATGTGTGTGTAATATTGTGAGATTGATATATATATATATATATATATATATATATATATATATATATATCACAACTAACCTACTATACCCATAATTTCCTGAGATTATAAAGTTTAAGAAAAACTCATTAAGAATAGAATAAATTGCTTGTAAATATTTCCATCCCTAGTTGAATAAACATTGTCAAAGCCTTCCAGCCCAAACCAAGACCATATCTGTATTTGCACAAAACATATTTACCCCATTGCAATAGTAAGACCACACGCTGTGAAAACCCACAAGATTCCCGAGTAGAACAGTATTAGAAAGAACTCATACCAGGAAACATGCTTCTGGTTCTGGCTTTAAAGATGCTTCGAGAAGGAAGCCTGTGAATTGGAATGGATGCAGGAAGCAGAATAATTCTATAATTTTAGAATCGGTTCTTATATCATAGGAGAGAAGGGGAAAATATGGCTTAAAATGTGATTAATAAATAAGCAGCCATCATTCTGTTATCCAGGATCAAGAAGGGCTTAGTACCTTTGGGCTGTCAACTTGGGTTGTTTGTATGTGGGCAGTTATAAGCACTCTTGCTTTGTGTTGCACCTTATCATGGTTTTCATGCAAGTGTACATGATGTTAGTACTCATTGGGTCATACTTTCTCTACAGTGGATCAAAGACCTTGATGGTTCAAACCAGCTCCTAGCAACACCAAGGCCAGGCTGAAGGTGTTAGGATAGCTCTCAGCTGCCAGGCTCTGCTTTCAGCTTTCTCAACACAAACATCTCTTTCTCTTCTCCTGACATATAATCCTGGGGAAATGAAGTCTGCAATATATCAATTAGGTAATTGTCATTGAGTTACCTTTCAGATGGTGTGTCTGAGAAACTAATTAGCCTATAATTTTGAAAGAACTAATATTTCCTTCCAACCAAAATGACATGGATCTCTTTCTCTCTCTGAGTCAACATCTAGAAACCGTATAATAGAAGCTGTTTTCTTTTTCATACAAATAAAATTATATGAAGGCCCCATCAGCACCAGCATTATTCCTTGGGATGAAAATTATAAAATCAGTTTCAATTTATTTAAATATATACAAAGATTTTTAAAGTATGTGTAATTTTTATAAGTCTAATAGCTCACGAAAGTCAGAAGAAATATTAAGCTATATAAAAAAGAATTTTCTCAGTGGTGAATGCAAGTAGCTTAGTCATGGAAACAGTGCAGATTTCAGAATAATACTTTTTGATAAGCAATGGCTCTACTATACTGCATGACCTTCAGCTGTTTAGTTAAGGTTTTTATAAGACAGACACAATAATTATACTTGCCATCACAAGATAAAGGTAACTGAGAGAGCAACTGGAGAGATGGCTCAGAGGTTAAGAGTATCTGCTGCTCTTGCAGCAGACAGATGTTGGGTTCCAAGTACTTACAGCACAGTTCACGATCATCTGTAACTTCATATCTAGAAATCAGTTCCCCTCTTCTAGCCTCTGTGGGCACCAGGCACATATGCAGACAAAACACTCAAACAAATAAAATAAAAATAAATGAATATTTTTAAATTTTTATAATTGAAATTAAAAATAAGAAACCCTCTACAATTTTCGCAAAAAAAAAAACCTTAAACACATTCAAATTGTTATTACTTACATAAAGAAAGCATTATTTTATTTAACAATAATTATTTGTGAATATCAAGCAAAATTAATGATTCTACTAGTGAATGGGCTCTCAATAATATCTTAGAAATAAAGGGTACAGTGTAAAAAGAAAAAAAAACTATATTTGGCCATGTACTTAAATTAAGCTCAGGATGTCTTTGAAATTTGAAAATTCCCCCAAATTTAGATTTTATAGAAGATGTTTATATCAAATTATAAAGATTCTCTGAGAATCATATAGTGTACTACCTAGTGATTCAAATCCAGTAACGTAGAATAAGTGACCCACAATATAGTATTGATTTACTACCTCATTTATTAAAAATATTTCAGTCCTTGAGGCTCTGAGAGTATGTAATTTTCAAAGAAGAAGAGTGAGGCTAATTTGAAATTAAAGGCATGTAAAATGAGTAGATTTTATGAAAGAGTATGAAATAAGTAGCTCAGTCACTATGCATATGTGAACAGACACAGCAGTAGCCTCTCCTCAGTCCCTAACGTGTACGGCCTTCGTGAAAGCAATTCATAGTGACCGCTGAATGGAAGGAACACATGATGAACAAAAAAAAACCACATGAGATTCACTGAATCTGTCTGAAGAGGTAAAAATAAACAGAGATGGATGGAGGCTGGACCTAGAGAATGTACTGTAAAGAGAATTCAGAGAAGAGAGCCATGCCAGGACGCAAAGAAGGCCCCATCAGCACCAGCAGTGTGCTGTCGACATGCAGAAGCACCGTAGGTACACTCAGGGCTCATCCATGACCCACTTTCCACTTACTCAGTGATGTGTGTGTGTATGTGTGTGTGTGTGTGTGTGTATGTGTGTGTGTGATATTTATCATATATACATATATATGATATTTATCATATATGTGATATTTATCATATATATATATATATATATATATATATATATATATATATATGGCTATGCTGAATATTAAGGGACTATTCTATTCTGTAGCACTATATATGGTGTCAAATCCTATCTACTGTCATCTGAAAATATGACATGCTCTCACTTCTTCTAGCAAAAAGCCTAGCCTTTGATTAAAGGCCTGAAAGGGTGAAATAATTTAAGAGACAAGAAGGGATAACCCACTCTTTTCTGACCCTGCCTGGGACAAAAGTAGTGAGTGAAGCATATTTTGGAAAGCAGAAGTGGGATACAGTTGGGAAGGTTGGAAATGAGGTCATCCATCTACGAGTCTATTTTCAGAAATAGGGTTAACATTAGAGTTATCAGAAAAACCTTAGGACTGCACGTGATGTTGTAATGTTCTGTCTACACAACTTCTGTATTTTATACCCTCATTCCTAAGACACACACACACACACACACACATACACACACACACACACACACACTCATTGAGAACTCCGGCATATCTCTGCTGTCCAAGGCTTGGCTAAGAAAATGAGTATGTCCATAATGAAAACAGGACTTTAATGTGCTGGAGGACTGCCAGGAAACCACATATTAATGACTCCTTTTGTACATGAGTACTCCGGGTTTTAACCCAAGTCTTCTAAATTCTGTTTTGTTTTGTTTTTCTCATGAATATCATTTTCCTCATACCCTGAGGTCTTTGTGGCTATTTCAGATAACGAACAAAGCAAGGTTAATACTTAGATGGTAGGTTGCTTCTATTTCCTGCACAACAACTGAGTATTTTGCCTTTGTGTGTGTGGTCGGGGATAGCCATGTTGAAAGTCACTGTTTAGGGTGCTCACAAAGCCATGGCTCTATTCTCCCCAGCCTGCGATGCAACCCACTTACACCGGCAGGCAGAATAGGTGCTAGCCCCTAGTCTATAAACAGCAAGTCCTTGCCCATTCGTTTTACACCTTACAGATTCTCACTTAAATCTAAAATCAGTCTATGGAAAGCGCTCCATGGATCAGCACAATCACCAGCGCACACAGAGAACTAGTCACTCACAGAACATTAATTAATTACTTATAATAAAAAAGTTATATCAAATTTTCCCAAAGGGCTTCAGCAAAAGAAAACATTTTTAAGTGTGTTCACTTTTCCTGGCTTGTAGTGGGCCTTTACTGAATTCTTTAGAGCTTTACTAAACTCTTTGGGAGCAATTTTAGTATGTTACACGTATGTGCCATGATCACTTACCCCAATTCAATTGGAATAGAACCAAGACCTCAGGAACAAGAGAAAAAATAAAATCTAATAAGCAAAATATACAAATCTTCACTAATGTAATTAATTTTTTTTTTAATTTGGCTGGGTGTCCCTGCAATGTCCCCAAACATTTGTACACATTACCAGTGCCTTCTTGTGCAATTTTAAGTCAGGGAGGCAAAACTATATTTGAATTCTAAATAGATAAAAACATTAGCTTGCTGTCTTGCTGTTTTGCAACTTATTTGAATTTCCAATATGCCTTAAATACGCATAAAAAATGCCAGTCTTTATGACTTGTGCTTTCTGCCTTCATATTATGCTTTTGCTACTGTTACTCTGAATCAAAATAGATGCAGCCACCCTCTCCTTCAAATGTCCCAGCTATGAACCATGCTATAACATTATCAATATCATTCAACACTGTCAGCAGCATATGTCTGTTATGCATCACGTGCCACCCCACCCTTTTTCTTTATAAATGGAAAGCTAATCTTTGGAGCAGGAAATTGTGGGTATACTGGGCCTGGGCTTTGGTTTTTGTTATTTTCATTATTTGCTGGTAATTTAGTTCCCAGAGCAGTAAAATATAGGCCACCATGGAAGCCATTCTCAGCGCAGTACGTGGTTACGGAGTTTCACTGTGCAGCCTGCAATAGCTTTGCTTCACAATGAGACGTACATTTTTACTCACCATGCTTGAATTGATGCTGGGAGAACTGTACTCAGCACACGATAAAACTAAAATATACAGGCTACAACATCTATTATTGGGCAAATAAAGCACAGGGGAAGTTGAATATTTGACAGGGATCATTTAATTGGTGTTCCACATCTTGCTGTTCTCTGAACCAAATTAGTAAGAAATAATGAGAGTAACAGAGACCACTTAAGTGAAACCAAAAAGGTGGGTGGAATTACTAAGGAGCTTACTGGCGAAACTCATCATGTAATCGCTGTATATTGTTTACAATTGTTGGAAAGTTCTGTTTGCATAAGGTGCAAATGAATGTTATTCAGCTTCTTGGTCGGAGGGCTTCCTCTCCTAAATTATTAACAAGGATGACATACTCTATAAATTATAGAGACAAGTTTTCCCACTTCTTCCAAGACCAATATAATAGCCAGCATGTCAAGCCCAAAGTGTAATTTATCACAAGGGACCTTGAGAAATGGAAAGAGTTGAGGCAAATATTCAGCTGTCCATTTTCCTCCTACAAATATTTGGTGGGGTCCAACTGAGAACATAGCACTCTACCTGGAAGTGGATGTGACAGCTGACTCTGGCTCCTTGTGGCTTGCCTGTGGCTGGCATACAGGAGAAGCAAGGCCATACGCCAGGCAGTTGTTCATGCTATTTCTTCCATGCAATGCACAGTGATAAAAGTATTGCCTGTAGAGGCAGACAGGGGTGAGTAACAGTCTAGGCTCCATCCTTATTGCTCATGTCCTCTGGGCTGGTTGCTTAATTTCCCATAGCCTGGGGTTTGATACAAATGAAAGAAGAATATTGATACATACTTACTTGAGATTTGGAGGATTGTGATGATCTACATAAAATTCCAGAGGTGATCAGACATTAGTGGTTTTTGACTTAAATGACCTTAATAATTGATGATGATGATGATGATGATGATGATGATGATGATGATGATGATGGTGATGATGATCAAAACTATATTTAAAAAGGTAAGAAAGCTGATTTCCACACTCTTTTGAGATAGTTAATCACAACCTCTGCTTCATGACTTGCAGGACAGCAGAAATAAAACAGCATGAACCACTGATAGAAACAGAGCCTGTCTTCGTGTAGGCATTTCTTGAATTAAGACCTTACGTTATTACAAATTTAAATAAACCATGGATGAAAGAGCAGACATGATGCTTTCAGCTGTCAGTGTCTTAAGATGAATTACTTCCCTGCATGCTAAAAGGAGGGCCCACTTGACAAGAGTTTCATTTGTGGACAAGAGAAAATATAGGCCCGCCCACTATAGTATAAGGCCTTGTGATTGTATGTCATGGTACCTACACAATCGAGACTACAAAGACCTCCTGTGTGCAGTTCAGGAGAGAGAAGAGGAAAGAGGGATCGGCCACTGGGAAGATGGGCACTTTAGAATAATGACTGGTGGACAAGAAGGGCCTTACATCCTGTGCTATTTTCAGTAATCCCCTCTGGGAGGAATGCATCATGCTCCCAGCTTATAGCCAAGGAATATGAAACAGAAAGATGTTCAAATTTCTCCACAATGCATGAGGCAGATGGTGCCCGTACCATATTCACACCAAGCAGTCAGACGCCAAAGCCCTCTTTGCCATTGGTTTATGCTGGTTCATAGCTTTTTTTTTAATTGATTAATTTACTTTTTTATACTTCATATTTTATCCCCCACTCCTGTCCACCATCTGACTGTTCCACACCCCATAACTCCTTGCCACCCCGTCTCCACATAGATGTTCCATCCCCCACCCTACCTGACCTCTAAACTCCCTGGGGCCTTCAGTCTCTTGAGGGTTAGGTGCATCATCTCTGAATGAACACAGACCTGGCAGTCCTCTACTGTATGTGTGTTCTAGGCTTCATATCAGCTGGTGTATGCTGCCTGTTTGGTGGTCCAGTGTTTGAGAGATCTCAGAGGTCCAGATTAATTGAAACTACTGATCCTCCTACAGATCACCCTTCTCCTCAACTTCTTTCAGTCTTCCCTAATTCAACAACAGGGGCCAGCTGCTTCTGTCCATTGACTGGGTTCAAATATCTGTATCTGCCTCTTTCAGCTGCTTGTTGGGTCTTCCGGAGTGTGGCCATGCTAGATCCCTTTTTATGAGTGCTCCATAGTCTCAGTAATAGTGTCATGCCTTGGGACCTCCCCTTGAACTGGATCCCACTTTAGGTCTGTCACTGGACCTTCTTTTCCTCAGGCTCCTCTCCATTTCCATCCCTGTAACTCTTTCAGACAGAAACATTTATGGGTCAGAGGTGCAACTATGGGATGGCAACCCCATCCCTCACTTGATGCCCTGTCTTCCTGCTGGAGGTAGGCTCTATAAGTTCCCTCTCCCTACTATTGAGCATTTCATCCCTTTGAGTTCTGAGAATCGCTCATCTCCCAGGTCTCTTGTGCATTCTGGAGGGTCTCCCCAACCTCCTACCTCCCGAAGTTGCCTGTTTCCATTCTTTCTGCTGGCCTTCAGGGCTTCAGTCCCTTTCCCTCACCCAACATCAGGTCAAGCTCCCCTCCCTCCAGCACTCCCCCTTCCTGTCCATTTTTCCTCCCAGATCCCTCCCTCTCTCCCCAGTTGTGATTACTTTCTTTTCCCTCCCAAGTGGGACTGGGGTATACTCTTGAGCACTTCAGCTTATTGACCTTTTTGAGTCCTGTGGACTGTATCTTAGGTATATTGAAAACAATTCTTAACAATAAAAGAACAGCTAGAGGAGTCACCGTCCCTGACCTCAAGCTTTACTACAGAGCAATAGTGATAAAAACTGCATAGTATTAGTACAGAGAGAGACACACTGATCAATATAACAGAATTGAAGACCCAGAAATAAGACCACACACTTACAGACAATTGATCTTTGAAAAAGATACCAAAAAATATATGCAATGGAAAAAAGAAAGCATCTTCAATAATGGTGCTAGTCTAACTGGCTGTCTGTATGTAGAAGAATGAAAATAGACCCATATTTGTCACCTTGCACAAAGCTCAAGTCCAAGTGGATCAAGGACTTCAACATAAAACCAGATACACTGAATCTAATAGAAGATAAAGTGGGAAAGAGCCATGAACTCATTGGCACAGGGGAAAATTTCCTAAACAGAATTCCAGTGACTCATGCTCTAAGATCAACAATTGATAAATGGGACCTCATGAAACTGGAAAGCTTCTGTAAGGCAAAGGACATAGTCAGTTAGACAAATAAGCAACCTACAGATTGGGAAAAAAATCTTCACTAACCCCCACATCTGATAGAGGGCTAATATACAAAATATATAAAGAACTCAAGAAGCTAATCACGAAAGAAAGAAAGAAAGAAAGAAAGAAAGAAAGAAAGAAAGAAAGAAAGAAAGAAAGAAAGAAAGAAAAAATCAAACAACCCAGTCAAAAAATGGAGTATAGAACTAATGAGATTCCACAATTGAGGAATCTTCAATTGTTGAGAAGCACCTAAAGAAATGTTCAAAGTCCTTAGTGACCAGAGAAATGCAAATCAAAATGACCCTGGGATTCCAGCTTATTCAAATCTGCATGGCTAAGATCACAACCTCAGGTGACAACACATGTTAGAGAGGATGTGGAGAAAGAGGAATGTTCCTCCATTGCTGGTGGGATTGCAAACTGGTACAGCCACTCTGGAAATCAATCTGGAGGTTCCTCAGAAAATTGGAAATATATCTACCTAGAAACTTAGCTATATTCCTTTTGAAAAAATACCCAAAAGATGCCCCACCCAGCCACAGGAGCATGTGTTCCACTATGTTCATAGTGGCCTTATTTGATAGCCAAAAGCTAGAAATATCCCAGATGTCTCATGACAGAAGAATGGATACAGAAAATGTGGATCATTTACACAGTGGAATAATACTCAGCTACTAAGAGCAAGGACATCCTGAGGTTTGCAGGCAAATGGATGGAACTAGAAAATATCATCCTGAGTGAGGTAACTCAGATCCAAAAAGGCATGCATGGTATGTACCTACTAATAAGTGCAAATTAGCCAAAAAAATGTACAGCATACCCAAGATATAGTCCCTGGAACTCACAAAGGTCAACAAGCCAGTTCATGTATCTTTAAGTTGTATCACTAGTTTGAGTTGCCTTTTTATAATTTTTATCCAAAGTTTGTATGTGTAAATCCACTGTGTCAATGTGTAGACTGTTTACACAACAAGAAATTAATAAAAGTGAAATACAAAAGGTAGTAAATGAAAGTAAGACCAAAGGGGTCTGTGTCCTAATGCAATGAGAGGGAATGTCTGGAGAGAGTACAGTATGTACTGAAACACTGAAGAGGCCTTTCAGAAGCTCTCTAAAGAGAAAGGACAATTGCTTATTTTGGAGCCCAGATGTTGGTGTACACTAAACAATGCTTTCCTGAGACAAGGTCACACACACACTGCCACTTAACAAAACAGGACTCCCAAATCCATTTACTCGGTAATAGATAGAGCAGGACTACAACGATCTCCCAATTTACTTTCTGGCAAGATGTGCAGTTTCTGATTATAGTAGAAGTCCGGTGCTCCACCCTCAGCAGAAATCTTCATGGTGCGTATATTGGGGGAAACACAGACGATGCAAAAGAGGGGAGAGTGTAAAGTGTTTGGGCTTAGATGCAGAGGAGGGCTGGGTACTTCTGAAGGGGGGAGATTCAGTCTATTTCTCTGTTGATTTAATTTGCAGGAGTTTATTTGAATTAGAAGGAAAACAAACCTGTCGTCCTGGTGATGGATTGCATGCCCTTTATAACGTCTAGCTTCAGCTTGGGTTAACTTATAACCCATATTACTAATGTTTTCCTTTGCCTTTTAATAAATTAATCTTACAGAGCAAGAGCTGAGATGCTAGCTCCCTGCTGAGCTAAATTGTGAAACGAGAGACAGGGATCCAATGGCAGAGTCCTTTAGTTTTAATCCAGCATTCTAAATGTGGAGGAGGGCATGAAATCAGGGAGACAAAGGAGGAAACTTGCAGTTTTCGAATGATTTATAGAGTCCTGAAAACCTCAAAGTCAAAATAATCTCCAGAAAGAACAGCAGCTGATGTTTAAAAGAAGGCGTGTCGAAGCTACTCACTACAGCTGTTACCTGCACAGAGCTCTGATCTTAGGAGCTGAGCCACTGTAAGGACTTCAGATTAAAGGAGAAAACAGATGAGCATGTGTCACCCACATAGAGACGACAGCCTGCAGCACGATTCTTATTCTGTATCATTCTGGTGTTGTCTAAACGCAGTTTGAATGCTGAACTTACCGCGCAAATTAAAACACAGAGCAGGACTGCTTTTCACATGCCAGCTCTTTACAGCAACGCTGCTACTATCACTCTTTACCACTCCTGTCAAAACAATGTTTCCAACCACACAAAAATGCACAGACAGAGGAGCATGCAAGGCTCTGGGAACTCACCGGTGAGAAGAAATCTGCTTTTAGAGAAATACAGGTTTCTTGCTTTTCTATCATAAAGAGTATTTTCAGAACGGTTTTTAATTCATAGCAAAACTGAAAGAAGGGAAAGATTTCCCATATTCTTCCTGTCCTCTGAAAAGGATGTTCTGGTATCCCCATCCCCAACCAAAGTGGTGTGTTTACTACAGGCTATGTAACTTAGCGTCATACATGCATTGAATGTGTTGTACATTCTGTGAATCAGACAAATACATATGTGTGTCTACAATTATAGCTTCAAGAGGGAGTTCACTTTTATAGTCTTCTACACCCTTTTATTAACCTTTTATTCAAACACATAGGTCTCCATAAGTTCTTCTTTTTAAAAAGAATTATTTTTATCATGTTTAAATTGTATGTGTATGTGTGTGTGTGTGTGTGTGTCTGTGTGTTTCTCACATGGATGCAGTACCCTTGACGTCCAGAGAAGTGTGTTGGATCCTCCGGTGCTGCATTTACAAGCAGGTGTGTGTGTGTGTGTGTGTGTGTGTGTGTGTGTGTGTGTGTGTGTGTGTGCACGTGTATGTGTGTGTTTCTCACATGGCTGAAATATCCTTGATGTCCATAGAAGTGTATTGGATCCTCTGGTGCTGCAGTTACAGGCAGTTGTGAGCCAGCCTACACGAGTGCTTGTGACTGAACTCAGGTTCTCTGAGTCAGAAAGATTCCTGTATTGCAAAGAGAATCAACCCTGATCCTGAACACTTAAACACATGGCAAGGTTTATATGAAACAGGATAGGCAGTTACGGTCTCATGGTGAGCTTGTAAAACCCAGTCTTCCCCAACAGTCTGGGCTTGGGTAGGGATTTTGTTTTTCAGAATGTAATAGTGCTCTACTAGGATATGTCGGGGGCGGAGGGAAATGATCCGCTCTTGGCTAATATGTCCTGGACAATAAAATCTGAGATTCCCTGTAAAAATCCAGTGCACACGCTCCAGTAAATTTCTTACTTCAAGGCCATATGGAACTAGAAACTAATATGATGAGGAATTCTACTCTAAAATGTATGGCCTTCTTGTTCCCAGATTGACACACATACTAATTTCTTCCTTTTCTTTTTTCTTTTCTTTTCTTTTCTTTTCTTTTTCTTTTCTTTTTCTTCTCTGTCTCTCTCTCTGTGTCTCTCTCTGTCTCTGTCTCTGTCTCTGTCTCTGTCTCTCTCTCTCTCTCTCTCTCTCTCTCTCTC
>NC_034597.1:91112822-91141307 GCF_900095145.1 Mus pahari
AAAGAAAGAAAGAAAGAAAGAAAGAAAGAAAGAAAGGGAGTTTGAGAAGGAAGGAGAATGGAAAGCACAGGCAGAGGGATTACTTTTGAAATTGAAGAAGGATAACTATCTGAAGGAGAAACATGGTTACTAAATTATTCACATTCTGATGTTCCATTGGTTTCATTTCTTCCTCTTCTTGTTTCTTTAACAGTTTATGGTTTCTTTCACTGACAAATTTCTAAATCTTAATTTACAGAACAGACCTATAGTGAAGGAATGAAAACAAAGAGAACACAACGAAAATAGAAATAATTCAACAACATACCTCCTGCCACAGAGAAGTGACCTGCTTCCTACTGCTGTGATTTAACCCTCCAGAACTCTCAAGGTGCAGGCAAGGAGTCCAGAGATGGCTGAGCTATTACTACGTCCTATACTTTAGGCCCTTTTGGTAAGTACGCTGGAGTAGAAATTGATTCAGTTTTCAAGCAAACAAGCTTCCTGAAAACATGCCTAAGAAATTGATGGTTGCAGGGTATATTTAGAAAACACATTTTATAGTAAATAAATAATAAATAATCAAAATAAGAAACAACTGACTTGAAGTATAAAACTCCCATGAGGCTTTAGCATCTCTCCTGATCCTAAGTGTCCAAACAGAGCCACTCCCTGATTCATTTCCCTCCTTCTTGTCACAGCCAAATAGAAAGAAATTAAAATCATTCTCTCCTTGGCTAATTTATACTTGTTTGTATTCCAATTTAATAAACAAAGAGAAAAATCTACCCTCATCCTATGCTTAGACACAGCTCTCTCAAACTAGTCCTGTGTTGAATTTGACCCCAGCATCGTACAGCCAGTGCTCCAACTGGGTGGCTCTTGCTAAGGTCTGGGTGCTCTTCTAATTCATTAATACAGATTATTGCTCATGACAAAATACTTCCTATTCTGACTCAATAAACCTTCATTAATTTGTATCAATTTCACTTCTCTAGGTTGAGCTAAGACAAGATCTTTTATAAAGGAGGATGGACTTGCCTTCCTTTCTCTAGCTTATTGGCAATGATAATATCTCCAAGAATGTGAATGTGAAGGACTGGGAATCTAGCTCAATGACCGAGAACTTGCTTGGCATGCTGCAGGCCCTAGGTTCAATTCTCAGTACTGGTATGGAAGAGGCAAGAATGTGTGTTAAAGGAGATGGCCAGAATGAATATATCAAACAGACCTTAGGTAGGATAGAAGAGAAATGTGCGCTTTCTAAACACTGTTGGCAAAATATCTAGTTTATCAATTCTGAGAAAGAGGGATAGAAAGAACCCAACCCACATATCCACACATACTTCTGTACTAGTTTTTACCCTCGGTATCTCTCCAAGCTCAAAGGTACTTTGATGACTGGATTGGTATCCCAAGTAGCTCTGAGCTTAAGGTCGTGTTCCAAATCTGAGGCACCTTAGGGTGCCCACATTGTTTGCTTAATTTCTCTTCTAATTCCTATGACTGTCTGATGACATTTGGTTCCATCTATGAGATATCCTAACTCTCCAAAGGGGATGTTATGCTGAAGACCTGGAGCTATGGGGACGATGAATGAAGATCATTGCTTATTACAACAAACTTTTCAAGGTCACACTGCTTGAAAGACAAGAAGCCTGTTAATAAAGGACCTGGGATCAAGGATCCACTTTGACACGAGGGTTAAAAATTTATATTTTCAACTAATCTTTTCTAATACCTATAACTTTGCTTCACATTTTCTCTTTGGACTCTCTAGACTGACTGTTATTGCCCAATAGGACAAGCACATTATCATCTCCACCTCGTTCTCAAACTGTTCTTCCAGTCTAGAAGTCTTTATGGCTCACTATATTCAAGGAGGGGGAAGAACTTTTGAAGAAAGTTCTAATAATGTTTTAACCTTGTGAAGGAAGATGCCTCCATTAAGTGTCCTGAGATACAGACACAAGAATAAGAATAAGCTTTGGGAGGAGAAATATAAGGGAGTAAGGAATGTGAGATCCATTTTCTTTAAATATCTTTGAAGCCTTCTGGAAGAGAGAGAAATGTAGCAAATAAATTAGGCAGAAGCTGACAAATATTAAATAAAACAATGATAGATGAAGAGACTATCCAAAAGAATTATACTAGACAGCAAAAATGAAGAAAAATAATGGGCATGAAGCTTTGGTAAATATCTGAAAATAAGGTACAAGAAAAATGTAAACAGTGCAATAAAATCCAGAAAAAGGGAAGTGAGTAGACAAACAGAAGTGTCTGAACATTTCAGTCCCAGAAATATGCTAAGGATCAGAACTGAGGGGGAAAATCTCACTAAATAGGAGTTTCAGAGAACAAGGAAATATAAGCAGGAGTCAGCTTGGTTATGTGTGGAGCAGAGCTTTGATACATCATATGCTGTCATATTCCTGCTCGTTATAATTTACTCCATCTTCCCAGTACCATACCTGTAAAAGGCCCACTATAAAAAGCTGCTGTGCAGACCATGTGGATTAAGATGTTTAATGAGAGAGATCACTGTCTGACACAGGACCTACGTGAACCTTTGATGATATTAACATTGCTTCAAAGAACCAAAACAGCATATGCACTATCATATATAATCTTTGCAAAAGAATGATAGCAAGTTTGGAGGAGAAAGACGATACTACGGCTAGTAGGAATGTGAGTATAAGTTACTTTGCTTTTGATATTCCTGTTGCTGAGAATAGAATCATATATCAAAGATCTACAAAACAAATCCCTAAAGCTCAGAGAACATTGCAGAAGCGGTGCTAGAATGACTGTAAAATCCAGTGGATTGGGAAATTTGCTGTGTGGTTGTTTTTCTAGTACTATCAGAAGCTATCGTAAAGTCTCACCAACATGACTGCCTTAGAAGCTGTCAACACCAATAGATATGCTAAAACTCATGAAGGAGAGACCACGAAGCCTCCACCCTATACAAAGAACTACAGGCAACTAAGGAATGCTGAGAGTGGAAGAAATAGTTTTACTTATGGGAAAGCACGCTGATTCATTATTCAATACCAAATAGTCATCCCAGAAAACATACATCATTATACAGACTGTAACACATTATACAGACTGGGCAAGTCACATTCAAGTATATATTTATTTAGAGATAAAGAGTGGATATATGAGATGCTTTGGAAGGGCTAAAGGAAAAGGTTAAATAATATAATTATATTATAATCTCAAAAACTTAAGTAAAATTTGAAAATTCTGTATCAAGTACATGGATGGTTACAACATATATACTAATAACCCAGAAACCACAATTCTTATCAAATATTAGGGAACTGTACTAAAATCCCATGAATACTCGTACTGTCATAATTACCATTCTGGAGTGAGATATCTCTAATGGTGTTTCTGGGTATATATCTCTGAGGGTGTTTCCAGAAACGGTTGGCATGAAAGTCAAAAAACAAAGTAGAAGACCCAAGACTAGAGCCTTGCAAATGAAAACTGAAAGGATGAAGGCCTTAAGACAATTATGTTCTCCTTGAGTGGATGTCCAATTGGCTCTAGCCACTCATTGCTCATAAACATCAGACCATAGACTCTATAAACATGAACTTGCACCAATAATTCCTTAATGAGTGTCCAGACCTTTAGCCTTAGAGTGAACAATGTTGGTTCTTCAATTCTGAGAATTCCAGCCTCTTGAACTGAATATCTACTGGTATGTACAGCTCTTCAGCCTTCAGGTAGCCACTGTGAGGCTTTCCTGACTCTCTGAATAACCCAGGCTCTAAAATTACACATATATTGACAGGCTTGGCTCCTCTGGAGAACATCGGCTACTACTATTCTCATCTCAGTACAACACGGAGTCAGTGGGGCATGGCAGTTCATGCCTTTAATTCCAGCACTTGAGAGGCAGAAGCAGATGGATCTCTCTGAGTTCAAGGTCATCCTGGTCTAAACAGTGAGTTCTAGGACATCCAGAGCTACTTACTAGAGTGATGGCTTAAAACAAACACCACAAAGAAAATCACAGAGTCAATACCTACCCAGCACACTGAAGGGACTTCTTTAATTCCTTCCAACTCTGTGATTATGAGACTTGGTAAATCATGTATTAGTCAAGCTTAATCCTTATTCTCAGGCTCTTGGTGATGTTAAGAAGTAATGTGTTAATTTGCTCTCTCCAAAGGAACATTACAGAATAACTAATCTAAACAACACATGCCATTACTTTAAGTAAGAACAAATTATGCTTCTGCAAATAATTTCGCCTTAACTCTGGCCATCAATCATCTCAGAATTAGTGAAGAAAATGTCTTCCTCCTTAATTATGAAAATGTTCACATCTATGGATAAAAATGGGAAATAAAGATTTATTGTAATAAGTGTAAGATACTTTCTTAACTGAGCACATGACTCTAGCTCGCCACTTTCCCAGCACTTGGTAACATTCTGCTGGTATTTTATTCTTCTTTCATGGCCTTACAAAGCTTCGATTCACATCTGAGTACAGTCAGGACCCTACCCTAGACTGTGAAAGTTCTCTGTGTCTATGATTACAGCTGGCAGAGCTTAGCTGGCCACCTGTTATCAATTACTTTATTTACCATCATAGAATATTTTGTCCTACTTCATGAAGCCTTTCAAGTGAGGGTTGACTGACATTTTTTTCTTTCTTCCTTCCCTTTTCACTTTAAATCAAAAGAAACTAAGATAGCAATGGGTTTCTTCTTCTTTTTTTAATTTTTGCCAGCAGGCTAATGAGTTACACTTGGAAAGTGAAACAATCAGTATTTTGTATCAGGAAACCACTAATCAGCCGTCTCTTTCAGCACATACCCAGGAGCTGGAGCAAGGGCGATGAAGTTTTGGTTTGCCAATTTATCTGTGTAATGTCCCGCTACTTGTCCCATTTCAGTGCCTCTGTCAGCTTTTTCTGTTAAAGACATTTTTTAAATATTAAAAATCTGTATCAACTTCTAAGGATTTAAAGAAATTAAATAGTAAATGGATCTGCCATCAAAGAATCACTTATGAAAGAGAAATAAGACTGTACAACATTGGAGTCATGTTTTTGAGGACATGGGTTAAAATTTGGAAGCAAAATTAATAAGCACAGAATCAAAACAGCCATCCGTGTGAAACTGTCCATAAATAAAATCAGAACAGATGAGGAGATGAGGCACAAGGAGCAGAAGAGAACACTCGCCTCCTGGGAAGGAAGGAAGACAGTGCTGGCTTCCAAGGGTAGTAAAGCCACTCGAGAGAGACGTCCCAGCAACCATTCCTCCCAAGGGAGACCGAAGCCATTCCTCCCAAGGGAGACTGAAGCCGAGGCCTGGGAGCATCTCCAGCAATGAGTCCACACTGCATCCTTTAGATAGGCATAGGTCACTTCCTATTCCTTCATAGCTTTTAAATTTCCAACTGGAACAGCAACACCTAATTCATTTTATCCTGTTCTTAAATTATGAATTAAATGAGAAATTGCTTATGTGAACAACATGATCATTGGACTCCATAAAAGAAAACCTTAAACATTCATCCTTAGAAAGAAATGCATTTTCTTCTTTATTTCATTATGTGGTTGCAAAGTATTTCTCAAAACTTCTTCACTTGGATTTTTTGGGAGACTCCCAACAGTGGGAGTCTTTGTATCTCTGACTCTCTGTCTGCTCTTGAGACTTTCCTCCTATTGAGTTAATTGCCTTGTCCAGCCTCTACATGAGGGCTTCTGCCTTGTCTTACTGTATCTTGCTTTGTTCCTTGTGGCCATTGTCTCTTCAAGGCATGATCTTCTATGAAGAGGAAACAGGGGAGGAGTGTATCTGGGGTGAAGGGGAGATAAGGAGAACTAGGAGCAGTGGAGGGAGGAAAAGAGGTGGTTGGCATGTATTCTATGAGGAAAGGCTTTATTTAAAACAAGTAGTTTATGCTCAAGTTTATTTTATCAGCATTATGATACACGTAATCAAGCCTAGTGTGGCCCAAGAAAATGATGTCCTACAACCTCCTGGACAGGGGTAACACCAGGCTCACAACATTGTCCCTGGAGAAGATCAGACACTTGGCAATGTGTGTTATCCACAGCCTGGAAAGGAACATCTCCAATGTAAGGGGCTGATGTGGTTTACTCAGTAACATTAGAATCTATGTTGACTTTAAAGCTGCATAGTTAATAAGATAAGCAGACAAGGGATCTGTCTATATCCTCTTCCCAAATTTTTAGAGCTATGAAAGAATAAGGAGAGAAGTATATTGGACAGAAATCTCAGCTCCTCCCCCACCACCTTTTCGCATTCCACCATGCCCCCTACAATGATTATAATTAACTAAACCTCTGAAACTGTGAGCCCCTAATTAAAAGAGTCACCCTGGTCCTGGCGTCTTTTCACAGCAATAGAACACTTGACTAAGACTCCTGCCTTATTTCAAAACATTGAAATAAGTCCCCAGTAACAAATTTGTTCATTGCTTTTCTCATTTCTTGAAGTTTTCAGAATAAATACAAACGCATTAGACAACTTGTAGTTTCCTCTTTTCACTTGTTATATAAACATTAAGCTGCCACTTTACAGATGACATCTTTGATAAAGCAATTTCAGAAACAGCATTGTTTGAGATTAGATAAACAGCAATGTGAAGAAGTCTCCTGCCCACCATTGTTACTAGAGGCTGTGCTAATGGAACTGGAGAACTGGGATCCCTCCTAATGACTCTCCCCAAAGAACTGAGTCACTGACATTTCTGTGTGGTTTTCCCCGTGTTTTACAAGCCAGTAGCTCTTAACTGTAGCTGGACCCACCAAGGGTCTTGAAGGACAACTATATTCTTAATTACATTCTGTGTTACATTGAATACTGGGGTTGTTGATGATGAGGTTACCACTGGAATATCCTTCCAGCTTTCTATTCTGTGACACAACTGGTGATTTGGTAGACATCTAATAAGCACAAGCATTCTAACACATGCTGTCCAATTCTGTAAAGTGTATAAACCACCATTTAGTATGTTTCACCTTGTCAAAATTACTGAGTTTTAAAAGTTCGAAAGTAAATGGGAAATTTTGATTGAAATTCTTTTCTTTCAAGAAGAACAGACTCTAATGATTTACCAGAAAATAATTTACCTCCTTCATAGGTAAACTTGACTCTTATCAATAATGGTGCATATTAACCTTACTCTTGTAGGAAACCTAGACTATTATAAATAATGATGCATTTCAACCTTACTACTCTTGTATCTTGAAACACACTATTCAGAGAATAGCCTTTTGAACCAATGAACACCAGCAGTCTAAAGTATGACAGATATAGAATTCTGCCTCGATTTAATGATAGGTCTCATTATCAGATGGTGTGGTTGTGCATTACTGAAGTGTCAGAAGGGTGCACATCATCATTATGTACTGTAGTCATCAGTAAATACTAGTTCAAATATCTCATATATCCATGGTAATATATAAGCATAAAAGGACATAAAAAGTTCTTTTCCATTATCTGAACTCCAGTATTTATATTAATCAGCCTTTCTAGTTCAATTATATCTCTGTTCTCAGTAAAAGTGAAGGTGATAAAATTGATATGTAGCATTTTAGGTGGACGTGCTAAAGCAACCTGGCTTAGCCAGTAGTGCTCTTCTGAGAAGATGTGTGAAATCTCACTTACAGGACTGGCTTCTGTTTGTTTGCAAAGATGTTAAGAATGAACAGTAAGCATAGCAGCTTTATTTATAATAGCCAGAAGCTGGAAAGAACCCAGATGTCCCTCAATAGAGGAATGGATACAGAAAATGTGGTACGTTTACACAATGGAGTACTACTCAGTACTACTATATTAAAAACAATGAATTTATGAAATTCTTGGGCAAATGGATGTATCNGGAGGATATCATCCTTAGTGAGGTAANCCAATCACAAAAGAAGTCACTAGATATGCACTCACTGATAAGCGGATATTAGCCCAGAAACTTAGAATACCNAAGATACATTATGCAAAACAGAAGAAAACCAAGAAAGATGACCATTGTGTGGATACTTCATTCCTCCTTAGAATAAGGAACAAAATACTCATGAAAGGATATAGGTACAGAGACAAAATTTAGAGCTAAGATGAAAGGATGGACTATCCAGAGACTACCCCATTCGGGAATCCATCCCATCATCAGCCACCAAACCTAGATACTAATGCTCATGCCAGCAAGATTCTGCTGAAGGGACCCTGATATTGTGGCTTCTTGTGAGGCTATGCCAGTGCCTGGCAAACACCGAAGTGGATGCTCACAGCTAGCTATTGGATGGAACACAGGGTCCCCAATGGAGGAGCTAGAGAAAGTACCCAAGGAGCTGAAGGGGTCTGCAACCCTGTAGGTGGAACAACAATATGAACTAACCAGTACCCCCTGAGCTTGTGTCTCTAGCTGCATATGTAGCAGAAGATGGCCTAATCGGCCATCACTGGGAATAGAGGCCCCTTGGTCTTGCAAACTTTATATGACCCAGCACAAGGGAAGGCCTGGGCCAAGTAGTGGGAGTGGGTGGGTAGGTAGGGGAGCAGGGGCGGGGGGGTATAGGGAACTTTCGGGATAGCATTTGTAATGTAAATAAAGAAAATAATAATAATAAAAATAAATTGAAAAAAAAAGAATGGACAGTAACTCAGTAGGGAAAAGGATAACTGTGTCACTGATGTCTATATTCACTGTATAGAGGAAGGTAGCCTCATACACTCTAGGCTCCTGAGTGAGTAAAACTCCCATCAGTGAGCTTTCTCATCAATGACACCAGCATATGTTATCTATATATGAGACACACAGTATTAGAAGAAAAAAGATCGATTCTTGAGCTTGGTGAATGGACAGCCTGGTAAGAATACAAAATAATTATGGTATCACTGCAAGTAGAAGCATAAAACCAAGAGATTATTCTGATGTGTCTAGTATAGATGCTCCTTAAACTTTATCTCTTCAGAAAATTTTCTTATGTTGAAAATGGGGATATTAGGTAAGATGCTTGCTTAGATCTCATAGCTCTGAAATAACAAAGAGTTTAGATTTTAAAAAATTTTATGGTGGTGCATGCCATAATCCCATCACCCAGGAGTTAAAGAGGGTGGAGCTCTGAAGGTGAGACCAGCCAGGTCTGCATAGAGTTCCAGGACAACCAGGGCTCTATACATAGACCCTGTCTCAAAACAAAACAAAACAAAACAAAACAAAACAAAACAAAACAAAACAAAACGAACAGAACAGAACAGAACAGAACAGAACAGAACAGAACAGAACAGAACAGAACAGAACAGAACCTATAATGGTCTAGGCAGAGTAACTCAGGATGGTTGATAAGAATGGATATAATGGACATATGGACATTCAGTGTAAGGACCAGTCCCCACAGCCTGCCCAGGAGATTCCCCAGGAAAGGCGCTGATCAAGCTGGGTGTGAATGACTGCAGTAGAGTGGAGCAGACAGGGACTTAAACCTACTTTGTGGGATAGAAACAGGTCTGAGGGTCCAAGGACCAAGATGACAAAGCAGAAACGGTAACATGCTACTCAGCCAGTAGCTCTAGAAACTAATTTGGCCAAGATCAGGTTCTAACCAGGTCGAAAAACTGGCTTTTGATGACAATGTTTGCCTAAGGAGAGAAACGAAAGTAGCTTGGGTCCTCTTAGGTTGTTTGCATCATATTATGTTTATGAGTTACCAGTATGTATTTTTAAGCTGAGTATAAATGAAAAGACAAATACTATATTACAATGGTGTGTGTGTGTGAGTGTGTGTGTGTTCTAAACTATTTAAAAAGTTATGCTAGACTCTTCTTATGAGGTAACTGGAAAAAATACATGAAATTCAAGGAAAATGTTGAGTTAGAAAGTAGATGTATCTAGCCAGGCAGTGGTGGCGCACGCCTTTAATCCCAGCACTTGGGAGGCAGAGGCAAGTAGATTTCTGAGTTCGAAGCCAGCCTGGTCTACAGAGTGAGTTCCAGGACAGCCAGGGCTACACAGAGAAACCCTGTCTCAAAAAAAACAAACAAAAAAAAAGTAAATGTTTCTAAAGAAATGAGCGCAAATGTGGACTCCTTTTCCAGTCCCCTTTAAAAGTAGAAGATGTGAAGCTAAGATTCATCTCAAAGATTCCACCCTGGTGCATATTTGTAGGATATGCAATCTCATCATCTATGCTCTAATGTCCAAGATCCTCCCCCAGAAAGCGGTGCTGAGCTGCCAGATATGAGCCTGGACCCTTGCTTCCTCTGAATGCACTGTGCATATTAGTCTGTCACAAGTGAGCAGCCTCAATGTGAGCTCTACCATGTGTGCCTCACTCTGCCATAGGGCCTCTCTCACCAAGTCCTGAACTGTACCCTACACTGTAGCCAGTCATGAGGAGCTATACTAACCCAATTTGCAGCAAGCCTCTATTTCCTTGGCTACTAACAGAAAAGTATAGATGTCTCCAATTAGAAGGGTACCCTTAGTCTTTATCCACGCCTCCCAGGAACAGCTCCTGTTGATATATTTATTCTAAAACTTTCAATAAGCAGCTTGTCCCTAAACTCTAATTGTATCAAAAGCTCTTATAGGGTAGAAGATCCAAAAGCCACTTAGGGACAGTTCTAAATTGTTAGTTTCAATGCTAGAGAGCGACTTATAGCAAGCTATATCTTTCTGTTTACAAACATAGCACATGGTACTTAGTAAAATATTCACTTGTTATATCATAGTTTTAAGTTTGAGGTACTTTGCGGTGCTTTCTGCATTGCTGAAAATCTAGATGTTTTCTGGGATTTGTTCTTGGCTGAAGAGTCCCAAGAATTTACTTATAAAGTTGCTCAGTAGTTGGCCACTTCGTTTCCTTGAAGCTGTGGGTTGAGGTCTGTTTTGCTGCTGGCTGTCTACCAGAGTCCACCCACGGCTCCTAGGGGCTGCCCACACTCATTGACTCATGTCTCTCTATCTCCAGGCAAGCATATCAGATCCCACCCATCATTGAATTACTCTGACTTCCTCTTTTGGCATCGGCCAGAAAAATTCCTCTACTTTAAAAGCTTCCTGTGGCTATATTAATCCCACCTGGACATCAAGACATCTCCATTTTAAAGTTATTCAAATGCCATAGTTGAATTGCATAGCCCCTATAAAAGATATGTTCGAGCTCTAAGCTACATGATGTTAAATAGAGTTCACTGAAAAAAGAATAAAGCCAAAAACACCATCACAAGGGTGAACAGGTCCTAATACACAATGATGGTGTCCCTGTGACAAGCAGAGCTCTGCCATAGAGGTAGAGACAGATGGGGGAAGATGGTTCAGGAAGAATGTTCTGTTAAGGCAAAGTCGGAGACTGAACTGATGGAGTGGTAAGCCGCAGAATCCCATGGCTTCCTTGACACTTTCAGAACTTAGCAAGAGAAATGAGAATGTTCTACTCACATTCTGAACATAGTCCTCATGAGTTTTTCAGATATTTTTGCCTCGGGTCAAGGAGGCAATCAATTTATGGTATTTTTAAGCCACCCAGTTCTGAGTACTTTTCTGAGGTGGCCTTAGAAAATGGATACACTGGGTGTTAGATTTTTTTTTTTTTCATCTTGGTGGCAAACTACCTGAAATAACAACTGAAAAAGAGGATCAATAGTGTATTGTGGCTCGTGGTGATAGGGGTTCAGGCCATGGGTATTTGGATAGAATATAGTGACAACAGAAACAAGCAGCAGAAGGACCATTTGCGTGATGATATCCAGGAAAAGATGGAAAGAGTGGGAGAGAGAAGGGGAAAGAGAGAGAGACAGAAAGACCGAGGTAGAGAGAAAGAAAGAGTGAGCGAGTGAGAGAGAGAGAGAGAGAGAGAGAGAGAGAGAGAGAGAGAGAGAAGAGTGTAGTCTAAGAAAATCCCAAAAGACACATCCCAGTGACTCACTTCTCCCACAGAGGCTCCAGCCCACGAAGCATTCACAACATCTCAAAGACTTAGAACCAGCTCCAGGTCAGCATTATGAGCCTGTAGAGCACAGCTCACATTTAGATCACAGCATACAACACGTAACACACTAGTGCCATAGAACACTATCGAATTCAGAGGTTCTAAGGATTGTGAAAGGAGGATCATAAGTACATTTTCAGTAGTCCTGTCTACAATCCATACCATCCATAGCCTTTTTGAAGAACTTGTCCAAAATTTTTCTGTTCTTGGTTGCTTTTCTCTTGTTCAATCCTTATCTCACCAAACAGGACATAAATCACCAATTTTTCCTTGGGTCAAGGCAAGGTCTTCATTTTCTCAGAGGGATTTCCATTTGGTTGACTGATGCTATCATTGTTACTATTTCTCTCTTAGAAAGTCAGGAGATAAACAAAGAAAAACTCCCAAATTCTTCTTCCAAGTTTCCATTGCCACAGTTGGAAGAGCATCTATGTAACTCAGGCACCAAATGTACTTTAAATGAAAGCTTAGCGATGGCTACAGATTGCCCAAGAGACTGCTGTGCACTGTGGAAAACTAAAGGATTGCTTCTCTTTAAATGATACCAGATGCAAAACTGTAGCACTTGCTAAATACAACATCTCAACTGTGTCTTCTGTTCATTTGAAACAAAAATGATGAGTTCTGAATATTGTCTCTCAAATTCTCAGCCATCTCTGTAATTCCCCTACCTTGAAAGAAGAATGCAGGGTCTCCCTGAAGCCACAGTAAACATTTGTATATATAATGTCTAAAGTCCATCTTAATCTTCAATCAGCCTGTCCCACTTTCTCCTCTTTACACACAGAACTTTGTATAAAGTTCCTCTTTGTGCCACCACTAGTACCTAAGAAAAATGGACTGGACTCCTCTGCTAAAAGTTTTCCCTACACTGTAATATATCATGCTCTGTGAGAGGACCATTCTCCAGTTCTGATTACTCAGTTACATGAACTGGGGCCTAAGGACACAGCTCCGACCAAAACCAGCTTCCCTATATGGTCTGCATGGGAAGGCTATATAGGAGGCAGAAGTTGAACAAACATTGCTGGATCATAGGAGGGTATGAGCATGAAGTCCTCCAGAAACTGAGAACGTGGAATAAACTACAGGTGAGAACAGAAACAAGATGAATCATCCAGATAACAAGTGGCTGTCATGTGATAAAAACCACAGTGAACAGAAGCCACAGCTACAGAAAGAGAAAGGTACTGAGCAACAAAGATGGAAAAGCAGAGGAGAAGCTGAGAGGATGAAACAAGAGGAGCAATGTCTGCTGGCTCCAAGGAACATCTGGAGCTGCTCTTGAGCCTGCAGAGCTACTGATTTAGCAAGATATCAAGCAATGGGACTCCATGACCCGGGTAAAAAGACTGTTCTTAATATCAATCCAGACCAGCTAAGCTTATAGAGGGATATTTAGCTTAATTTTTCTTTTCTAGTATTCCATGTGTTATATCTTTAAGTAGGACTTTAACCTCATCTTAACCACATAATAATTTCAAGTGAAGTTATAAATTTCAGGTAGAAAGTCTACCAGAGCTTGTCATTTTACTAGAGGCACATTGATTTGTAAGGGAGATTTCTGATATTGCAAAGATTAGAGTATTTAACACAAACTGTATACATGAATCATAAGAGTCTTCAAATATCTTAGAAAATACATGATGCAACGTTTGGTGCTGTCTCTTACAACTATATTTTCATCTTGAATATGGCATATTAATTTGTTCCAAAAATATTGTAATGCAAACATGTATGTAATTGAGACCAACATAAAAAGAAATAGGGCTATTTCTCATGTTCTCCTTCAAATACCTACTTTTATTTTCCTTTGTGAAGGTGTGTGGGGTCCAGAAATGTGATGCTTGTCTAGAGTTTTCCTTTCGTGAGTTTTTTTGTTCTTTGCTGTTGGAGTTGCTTGATATTGTGCCTGTAAATTCAGTCCTTTATATGTTCATTATTGTTGCTGTAGATCACTTCATTGTATTTGTCTAATATATTATGAAGGATATTTGGGTTAATTAACTGTGGTCTGTTATAAACAAGATAAGGAGTTCTGGTTTAAACTCCTACATGTGAAGAGTTGTGAATTGTTATTCTTGTCTACGCATGGGAGAAATCTAATTGCACTACAAATCAACAGCTTTTCTTGAGCCCCTTCATAAAACTAAAGCTGCTAAACAAGCTCCTACTTCAAAATGTGAAGTCTCTGGAGAGCCCAAAAGGGCACGGCTGAGTTCTGTTGAAGTCTCTGGAGAGCCCAAAACGGCACGGCTGAGTCCTGTTCACTGGAAACACGGCCCACCAGAGCCATGAACCAATATCCAGAGTTAATCATGACAAATGATAGATAACGCACAAGGTGGAATAGCCCAGGAGTAGAATTTTCTTCCGGTTTTGACAGGATCCTTCTGGAAAGGGGAAAGAGAGGGCGCTGTACTCTTCAACCAGTCCCTCTCTGTGGCAGACATTCTCTCCAGGGATGGGGAAGGGGAAATTTCAGATACTCTCTCAGCTGAGGGGAGGAGTTCCTCCCAGTTGTATCCTCTTACAGTCTTCTCACAACACTGGAGGAGAGGGAGATGGGGAGTTAAACAAGGATCACAACTTCAGAGACATGGGTTGAGATACTAAGTCCAGAGATGGGGATGGGAGGGTGGAGAGGAACAGAGCTGTTCTACAATTCATAAACACTGTGGGAGGAAAACTTGTGCCTCACAAAGTCCCTAGTACACAAGTCGCCTGAAAAGCTGAAGTTTCATTTGGAGATTATAAAATTCTCCCTGTCTCACATATACCACATCAGCAGGGCTCCAACATAATAGCCGTACTTTACAATTGAAAAATGTGCAAAGCGAAGGTTTTTATTTTTGAGAATGTGATTAGGGAATCCCCTAAATCAAGAGTGGACAGAAAAACAAGGACATTGTAGAAGTTAAAAAAAAAACTCCAGCATTTGCAGCCAAACATCAAACATAAACAATATAGCCAAGTGAATACAGTTTCCTGCTAATGGCCTGTTTACCTCAGCTCCTATCATCGGATGCAATATGTCCAACATTAAAGAAAAAATTTACACAAAGGGTCAAAGATCTGGCCTTATCCCTGATGCAGATGTGGAAATTCTCAGATAGAGAGTTAAAATAACCACATGTTAATGATTCCCATAGAAAAGGGAAGTAATATAACAGCCAAAGCAAATGAATACTGTAAACAGAGGCATGGGGTCGGGGAGTAAGAAAACATCAAAGGAAAATAAACAGAGAATCAAAAGCACATTAACAGCCTTCAGTGTGCTCATTACCCACAGGAACTAGCCAGTGTACGTGTTAGTCAACTCCTAGATATGTCAGTAGAATTATAATCAGCAGGAACTGTGACGTAATGAGAATGCATGTGTGCTTTCATATTCTTCATATATATGTTTGCATATTAATTCATATATATCCATATATATTTGAAACCTGCAGGAAGAACAGAAGGAAGTATAAAAAAGGTTTGAAGCAGATAATACATATATGTACCTGTCTGGTTGGTACATAGACATGCATAGACATGTTCCCACTGGGGCTGCATAACTTCACCTTTGGAAGACCATACCAGACTGCCCCAAGCCTTGAGTTCCAGTGGCCATCTGAAAAGTCCTTTCCATCCAAAACCTGATATTCTATCTCCTTGATTATAGAATTTCTGATGGCTGTGTAATACCACTGATTTGGGGACATCCTCTGGCAAAATAAAATAAAATAAAATAAAATAAAATAAATTCTTCCTGTCTTTGTCTACTATCTCGTTGTTCGTTTTTATCTTATTATCAATGGAAGCTCTTATATAGTCTAGATGTAAGTGTGTGTCCAGTCTGCGCCTGGCTCACCCCTTTGATCCCACAGGGCACTCACAGTAAGGTGCTGCCCTCTGTACTCACTGTAAGGTCCCAGCCCTGCTGCTGCTGCTTCTTCCATGGTCAATGGGTGATGCTCAGAAGGAGATCTGACCCAAGTGCTGCCCTTGCCTCTCTGGACTTCTCTCCCATCTTGACCCCATCATTCCTTATCACCTTGTTAGTTCACCAAAACCCTCAAGCAGATATCTGAATTTTTCCCTCGACTTTGTTAGCTCTTTTCAGCACTAGAGTTGAACTGAATTATCTTATCTACCATTCCCAGGAGTGGAAGTCCCAGTCAGATGGAACCTGCAGTCACACTGGTAAAGCTCTTCCCAGTCAGCTGGAAAAAAGCTCAAGAGTGTAGAACACTTTCAGCTCAACACAGAGACAATGAGTATTGAGTCAGACCTCACTATTTAATCTTCTTTTATACAAAGAATAGAATTGCTTTGTATATAATACTTAATATCTCAACATTCCAACTTCTGTCTAAAGTCCTGGAAATACATAGTGAATATTTAGTACTGCATTATATCATTTGAGTATACATTTTTTCTAACATTTATTTTTTTCTTTTCCTTCTCTCATACAATATATCCAGACTACATCCTCCCCTCCCTCCACTCCTCCCAGCTCCCTATCCTACCTCCCCTGCCCCCGCCCACCATCTACTGCTTTTCAATTTCTCTTCCAACTTTATAAATATGGGCAATATTCAACCACTTGGACCTTGTGTTAAAATTTAGCCTCTAGCAATCTCAAAGTTTCTCCTTTTAAGATTCTATATCTCTGGCCACAATCAGAAACAACTTTTTTGATAAAAGAATGCATAACTGGGAGTAAAACTAAGCTAATTTGAGGGACATAACTTGAATGCCAATGTTATTGGTAAGAGTAGCTGTGACAAAAATTGTAGGAGGTAGGAATACTGAGAGGATGTAAAAGTAGTATGTGAATACTCACGGAATAGAATATTAATGTGAAAAAAATTATTTAGAAAGAGGAAGTATTTAACTTCAGTGGATTAAGCCATGTTTTCATTAAGGAATCTATAATTCTCCTGATAACACAGACATAATAGACAGCTGACCTTAATAATAATATACCCGACTCTGCATCATATGGCTAGTAAAAAATAAAGCATTAGAAAGCACAAAGCTGAGACTGGCTGTTAGTTCCAATTCCTTCTGTGCAGCCTCAGACAAAATATTCAACTTTGCTAATACCATCCTCCTACTTACCAAAAGGACAAAAGTCTTATAATTGTGGTAAGGATTTCATGACATTGTATGTTGTTGAGGCCATAGAATGCTGCCTAGAACACATAGTTAGAAAGTGAATGCTGGATGCTAAAGTGCTCTGTGCTTCATTAAGACTAAGACATTTTAAAAAGTGAGTCAAGGGTACTCTGAACAGATTAAAAGTAGGAACTGATCTGACAAACTAGAGTCTTGACCACTCTCAGTTGAGACATTGTATAAATGGTATCCAGACTTTCAAGAGACTCATGGACACATTTTATTCTAAGATATCTTATATTTGCTGGGTGAAGAGACAATCTCGTGTACCACCTGTCAATCAAAAGCTGATTGGCCAATGAGCTGAGGCAGCAAATAAGAGGTGGGAGTTCCATCAGGGGAGAAGGATTCTGGGATAGAGACAGGCACAATGAAGAGATTCACTCCAAACTCAGAGGAAGATGGTCACAAGAACCAAAGGAGAGGTAACTCTAACGGTGTGGTGGGACTTTGAATAGCATGAATGGGATAATTGGGTTAGGAGCTAGCAAGAATTAGCTAAAGTTTTTTTGGCTTACGTAAATTATGCATAAATAATTCATTTAGTCTCAGAGTCATTATTTTGGGAATTTGGGCATAGGTGGAAAAACCCATGGCTAGAGCTGGGCAACTAGATACACATCCTCACCTGCTGTAAACAACTCTGCTTGCTTAAATGAGTTCCGATCCAATAACTCAACCTGCATTAATTTTACATTGAGCAGGTACTAAAATCCAAGATTATAATTTCTACTAGATGTGAGAAAAAGTTTCCTTAAATAACTTTTTTAAAGATTATAATATAATTACGTCATTTATCCCTCCCCTTTCATCTTTCTAAGTCCTTCCATGAGCCCTCTCTTGCTCTTTCAAATTCATGCTTTTGTTACATATACACATATTTATGTGTGTCTATCTGCATGTTGGTGTTTTTATGAGCCTGTGTGTCTGTGTGTGCAAATTAGTTATATGTCAACTTGATACAAGCTAGAGTCATTGGGAAGAGAAACTCAATAAAGAAAATGCCACCATAAAATTGGCCTGTAGGCAAGTCTGTTGTGCATTTTCTTGTCTGACAATTGATGTGAGAGAACCCATCTTCCTGTGTGTGGTGCCACCCTGAGATGATAGTCCTGGGTGCTATAAGAAAGCAGTCTAGGTGAGCCATAGAGAATAAACCAGCACATAATAGGTCCACAGTTCACCTTCAGCTCCTGCTTCCAGGTTCCTGCTTTGAATTCTTTCCTTGACTTCCCATCATGAAAGACTGTGATGTGGACAAGTAGAAATAATTTCTTTTTCAAGTTATTCTTGATCCTGGTATTTTATCACAGCAATAGAAACCCCCAGGTAAGACTATACTTCTAAGTATATATTTACAGGGATGACTATTTTGGTTTGGATAATCAATTTGTGCACACTTCCCTGGAGAATCCAGTTCTCCTGCTCCCCAAATTCCTCAATTACCTGTAGGTCTTTGTCTGGGGATCCTTTGCAAGCTTTCGTCTTTCACATTAGCATGGCTGTTGGTGTCCTACTTGTCCAGGTCATATTTAAGCAGCTGGTAGACTTCATGGATGTAGCTTCTCTGCCCTTTCTAGGAGACACGATCTCACAACAAACTTCCCATTCCTTTAGCTCTTAGTCTTTCCGCCACATTGTCCAAACTGGTTCATGAGCCTCGTGGGCAAGAGTTGGGTTGTAGATATATCAGTTAGGACTGGGCCTCACCATTTTGCATTTTAGTGATGATTGTCTGTCATGGTGTCCATCTGTTGCAAAGTGAAGTTCCCTTCATAAACAATGAAGGCTACAGTAATCAGTGAATAGAAAGACAAAATAATCAGGATGTAGGTAGGGATTATGGCTTAGCAAAATGACTAAGTATGTTCTCCTCCAAGATCTATGACTTTAATAGCCTGAAGTAGTTGGCTAGGTTCCCACTATCAAGCATGATTTGCCTCCTATTGAAAAGATCTCAAATCTTCTTAGAAAGCTAATGGTTATCATCAAGATATGCATGCCACTAATGAGCCCTTAGGGTTATTACTTTATGCTGGCCACTGTGGTCCATATGCATCATAGTGGAAAAGTACACTTGGTTGCTTCTTTCCTTTGAAAGCTTGCATGGTATCTTCTGGTACCATGACAGTCTTTATGAAGAAAGCTTTCAGGTCAGATCTAGCTTGGATCCTTCATGTCCTATTTCATGAAGAAATAAAAGATCATGGTATCTTCCACACTAGGCCCATACTATCCATCTCTAGGTGTCAACCAAAGGCAATAGCAATGGCAATGTATGTTTGAGAGCCTCTTGGGCAATTTTGACCAATAATTCAGAAGAGGTTTTCTCATGCCTGATATTGAGGATTTTGTTTATAGCTTTTGGGGGAAGCATTAACATAATATATGGGAAAATATCATTAAACTATATATGTATATATTATGTATATAATCTGTATTACATGTGAACTATATGTATTAAAGGTATTTTGGGTAGATAGTTGACAGCATGATGACATTTGTTTGACTTTTTCAGATACCTTTGCTGTTACTTAACTCCTCTTCTTCTGTATGCATCTTCCCCGATTAGCCCTCATTTTCTCTATCTCCCTTCCAAAGATCACACGCATCCTGCTATCCCCATCTCTATTGTTCCTCACCATCCCTGCTATACTCCATTCTTATTTTCCCAGTTTCTGTGGGAATGGTTTTTTTTGGGGGGGAAGAAGATAATGGGAAGAGACCACAAATTAAAAAAAAATATTAATGATTCCCTTTCCCGTAGCTGCAGAGACTATGTTGCTAAATACTATCAAAGGGAATCAGAAATGTGACAAAACAGTTTTTGTTTAACTCTAGGCCAGTGAATATAGTACAGGTATTTTATAACTATGACACAATTTTTTCTTTTATACTGACCAATTATATGAATAATTTATAATCTTAAAAAGATGATTGTTATAAATGTATTGCCCTTGTGTTCCCTAAAATACCCTAATTGACATCATCTGCAGGATGTATCCATGTAGAACAAAATTGTGCTAACCAAATAAGCACAGATGATCCTCAGTCACTGAAGTCTTTGTGGAGGATGGGATTTCTGATGGTGAACTTGAGTAGATTTCTAATCCTTAGATATGGAGACTGTATAAGATCACAAGGGCCATCTAAAATCAACGTCCTCATCTAACAAATCAAAACCCTGACTCTCATAGGATGGTATGCAAGATCACATAACTCTTTAGATGTAGAACAGGGATAAAATCCCAGACCTTCTGACTACACAAATGGCACTCCTAACAGGGATTGACAATTGTTTTTAAATAGGAAGACGTCAATCTAAAAAGCAATAAGTTCCCAAAGAACATCTTTGTATAAATCATGAGGCAGCTGAGAAAGCAAACAATTGGAATCTTAATGAAATCAGGATGAGCTTAATGAAAATGAAGAAGCCAAGCTAATGGTGACAGGCAGAAATTAGTAAGCAATGAGTTACATACCAGAATAATTTCCCCCTATTTGCATTTTATTGGCTTAAGTGGAATTTGGCATGGAGTGAGAGCTTTATATAAATAGATGCTCTTCTACTTCTTTGAGATGTCACTTTGAGATTCTGGGAAGAACTCATCAATTCCAAGAAGCCGAAGAAGAGACAAAATATCAATGGCAATATAAATGAGCAATCACATTAATTTGAGGAAACTTATGGGAAACTAGATTTTCTACAAGGAGAAAAAAAAGTAGACCTCAAAATTCAACTTTAGCAATCTAGTTTGCACAAAATAAAAGAAATTATGGGTGGAGTAGTCTGCAATGTGTCTATGTGTCTTTGTAAGGAACAATTATATTTATATGAGGCTGTCTGGCAAAACCATGCCTGTTATTGCTGTTGTGTTAGTGCATTTGTTGAAAAATGTATCTACAACCTTAAGAAATTCGCCACAGTTTAAAAAAAAAAAGAAAAATAATTTCACCACACTCCATATAGGTATTGAGAAATGTTTTAAAATATAAGTTCTACTTCCTGAGTTAAAAAATACATGAAATAAAGGACCCTAGAAATGTCTGCAATTCAAACATTAATACGATTGATAGAACAAACTCATGCACAAATTTCAATGTTCATGGCTCTGAATTGATAGTAAGGTAAAATCATAAATATCCCCAGCAGGACTGTCATTCCAGTACTGCGAACATCTACTTGTATAAAGTCTAATCTCATCATCACAACTTTTATCACCTGGTGTGAATATTCAACTATATAAGATACAGAAGTCAGAACAGTATGGAGACCTTATTAAGTATAGGAATATATGAAGTACAATGGAAATACAGAACATCTGTTATTTATTTAGACTTAGGGAGAATTTTTTAGTTGGGGTAGTTCTGGGAAAGGAAAAAAGGTTTTGAAACAGGTGGTGCTGAACAACTGGATAGGGAAAATAAATTTTGATATTTACTCACAGTGTATACAAAAGTCACTTCTCACTGGAATAGCCAGCTGGACATGAAGTTTAAAACTCTAAGAGATCTAGATGAAAACATGAAAAGAAATTTTTGTAAGCTTGAGACAGGTAAAGGTTATTTAAGAGGACAGCCTAAAACAGAACCTTTTTAAAAGTGAGTGTTTGGAGTGTAAAAAAAAAAAGTAAAGTTTCCTTTACAAAAAAACTACTAATAAAGTAAAAATTCAACCTGAAATGAAATTTATAAAGTAGAAATTCAACCCCAAACTGAAAACATTTTGTAATAGCACATATACCTGCCAAAGAACTTATGTTTATAAACTTTATAATGCATAAAACAACTTTTGCTTCTATATAACAAATAAATACCCAAAAATGTAATTTAAAATAGTATCAAAATATCAAATGCCTGGAAAAATTGATTATAAAAATGTCTTGACAACTGAATGTGGTCACACATGCCTTTAAGGTCAAGGCCAGCCTGTTCTACATGGAGAGCTCTAGGCCAGGCAAAGATATATAGTTAAGGCTATCTCAAAACTGAGCAAAACTTATTCTGAAGAATGAAATAATATCTAAATAGAGAAGAAAATAATTTTAATAAATTTGAAATGTCTTGTGAAGATGTGTATTCGTCACAAATGCGTATGTGGATTAAATCCTAACCCACTTCCTTTCCTGCTCGCTGTCTTCCTTAGTTCTTATAAATACTGTGATGTGAATCCCATATTTAATTATAAATACCAAGAACTACCAAAATGGAAACACGAAGTACAACCATTACTGGACCTTCTGACCAACCTGCTGTCTAACACAGTGCAGTATCGCTTCAGCATGGACAGTACAGCCAGAGTGTGGAAGAGCATGATGGATCCATGATCATCCTCTCTCACTATAAAGTTAACACGAGAGAATATTGGAGGAGAGGACAATCATTTTAGAAACAATTCTAGGTCAACCGGGGAACCACATGAGAAAGAGAAACTGAATGCCTACATCACTTAATACTTTTAAAACAAACGTTAGGTGGATATGAAGTTTTAAATGGCATAATTCTGTAGTAAAAATGTTTGTATATGACTCTGGGATATTGAAGAAATTTCAAATGTAAATAGAAAGTTCTAACGACTTAAGAGATCTCTAAATTAAATTACGGTAAAATTAGAAACTTCCATTGAAAGTTCTCAGTTTCTTTAAGCAAGTTTCAGATATTGTATAAAATATCTGTGATTTTTATAACCCACCAAAATCCTATGTATGGACTAAAGACACCATACATCAATATTAAAGAGATAATACTATATACTTCAGAAGTCATTTCAGAAACCAAATTGCCAATAAAGTTATGAAAACTGTCTGAACTGAATAATAAATCAAGAAAATGTCAGCTATGATCACAAATCAATATGTCTATAAAACCCCCAGAATGATAGAAATGTAAAAGACTGATAATACCATTTTGATAATTCACTAACCTGACTATAACTTGATTGGGTAGTGTCCTTAATATTAAAAGTAAAACTAATTAAAACTAAATGAAAGAGGTAAGGAAGTCCACTTAAGAAAGGATACAAAATATTCTAATGAACTCTAATGAAGGTCCAAACATCTAATACATGCTTATATAATGTGGAAGTTCTGGTCAAAATACTTCTATCAATAGTAATTTATTAATCTAGTACAATTTCAATGTGGCTCCTTTTTGAGAAGGAATGCATAAAATTATTTAAGGCTTATTAGATTTTATAGTGTGTCTTCGTTAGAAAAGTTAGTTACGAAAGGAGGGTGGTACAAAGAATATATACCTTACCAGATGTCTAAATTCACTACAAAATTATTGGAATGAAAACACTCTGGCACCATTATGAAAATATTCAAATAGATCTATGGAACAAGATTGAGCCCAGAAATAAACCCACAGAAGTGGCATTTCAATTAGGTGGGAAATGGTTGGTATATTATTAAGTGGTCCTGGCATTATTGGCTCCCTCTGCACGGGAACAAGCTGCCTCCCTTACCTCTCACCATATGTCATGATGAATTCCAGATGGATAAAGCTCAAATGCAAAATATTTGTGACGTTTTGAAAAATTAGAAAATTCTGAGACTTTTCACAACCCTGAACAGGGGAAAACTTCCTGTGCAAAATGTACTTGTACAGAGCCACCATTTTCCCTTTTACAGTTCGTTCTTTTTATGCAATGAGTTTAGGCCATATTCACCCACCACCTTTCCTAACCCACCCATGCCCTTATGTCCTCTTTTTTCAATTTGTGCTGCCCATGTATGCAAGGATGTGTGATCTTCCACTGGGGCATGGTCGACCTGCCAGAGGCAACTTTATAAAAGAAACTGATTATCCCTCACCTGGCATCTACCAGTTTCAAGAGTTGCTCGGGTAGGACCTCCTCTGTCCATCCAGTCATAATTTAAACAAACATACTTAGCCTTTGTACAATAAAAACATGTATAGTAAATCCACTATAAAGAAAAGACAAATATGATAAGATGGGGAAAAGTTTGGCTCCGATAGGATACTATATTTCATAAGCAAAAAGAATGTTTCTGAATTTAAAACGTAACAGATGAATTAAGTGGACAAAGGGTAAATTAGCAGTTTATAAAAGATGGAATCTTACTGGCCAATGAACACACAACAATGCCTATCTAGAAAAGTGGAAGCTAAAGTTGCATTTTAACCATATCAGCAAAATATAAAACATTCATGACATGTGAAACTTAGTAAAAACAAGATGTTTTTCTCATGTTTCTGGTATAACTACAGGTTGTAAAGTCAAAGAGTGTTTTATTCTGTAGAAGTTCACCATTCTAAGGTCTTGCATTACCAAGATAGAGACACTCAAGTGAGCTTGCAGGCCTGACTTAAAGCACACTAGGGAATTCCAGCGTAGGTGACCTCTGTGTTAATCTGTTGGGTCCATCTCTATGGACATTCTCTTACTGAGGTGTGGGGCCTGGAAACTTGCTGGGGAGGTCTGGAAACTGTTCCTGAGGAAGTCTGGAAACTGCTGCTGACCCATTGTCCTTGCCTCAGGACAGGTGCCTGGGACATTCTATTACCTGGGGGTTTTTTCTCATAGTAATTGACTTGCCTGGGCTTGCCTGGACTTGCCCAGTTTTTAGGCCTAGTCTCCTTACCTGCCAATTTGAAGTCTGTCCTGGAATCAGCCAGGTCTTCTCAAAGCCAGCTGGCAACTGTGACTAACGCTAAAGACTAAGCAATTTCACTAAACAACTAAACAAAAGCACTAGGAAATAATGACAAATACCAGAGTGATTGTTTAAACAACAAAACAGAAGAAAAAATAAAAGAAACCTATGAAAGCAAATGATGGTTGTTGGCATGAAAATAGGTAAGAAGGCTGTGAGGTATCCATTGTTCAAGTACAGCTGTTGAAAAAATGAAAACGGGAAAAAGGAAAAGAAGAGAAAAGCACAGACCTAGGTCAGTAAGTATTCACCACTGGGGATCTCAGAGGCATATTATATGTAGTAACACCTTTGCAAAAGAACAAACAAGGCCCTGTATATGCACAGACAACTATATGATCACCGAGAAAGCCATGGAAGTTTAACATCAACACTAGAGAAAGACATAAGTAAAACACAGGGATAGGCAAGGAGTTTCTGAAGTACAAACTCTGGGAGCAGAGAAAATACTCCCAGCAAACAGGATTGCATGAGATTCAAAAACTTGAACTCGGGAAAGATCATCATGAAGACACAGCATTCACGATAGAAAAAAAAAAAATCTGCCAGCTAAACATCAGACAGGTAATTAATATCTAGGATATACAAACAACTGCAAAGATGAACAGCAAAAATATAGTCAATAATTAGACCAATGAATTGAAGAGACAGTTATCGAATGAAGAATTATAAATGACCAATAAAGACTTGAACATGTGTTCAGCTCCCACTGACATCAGGAAAGTGCAAATTAAAAATTCTGTGAGGCTCTGTCTCACCCCAATCAGAATAGGCATCAGCTTGGAAATGAGAGACAAGAAAGGCTGTTCAGGCTGTGGGGAGAGCAAAACCCTGGGTTCATCACTGGGGCACAGGGGTTTGTAAAGTGTGTAGCAACTATAGAAATCCATATGGAGGCTTCTCAAAAAAAAAAAAAAATGAAAACATAACTATCACAGTCCCCCACCTATATCACTTTGGGGAGCACACCTAAAGGGTTCTGAACCAACATACTATAGAGATACATCTGTGCACTTACCATGTATACACCCACGTATGTTGCTACAGGATTCCCAACAGGCAGGGAATGCAGTCAACTCAGGTGTCCATCAACTGGCAAATGAATAAAGAAGCTGAGGCATGCATGAACAATATAATTTTATGCAGCTACAAAGAAAAAATGGAATCATGAAATTCTTCAAGAAAATGAATACAATTGGTATTCAGCATGGTAATGAAATAAGCCATATTAAAAAGACAAGTATTGCATGTTTTCTCTGATGTGTGGACTTTAAATTGTGTGCATGTGTGCATGTGTGTGTCCATGTGCATGTGTGCATGTGTGTGTGATCTCATGCAATGGCAATGTGATGGAAGGCATGTGGAATGAGGTTTATCTATTTGGCAGAAGGAAGGGAACTAGCCAGAGAGGATTCCCAGAGACAACACTGGGGGAATTGAGGCAGGGGATGGAATACTGATTAAGAGCAAAATATAATGACACCTAAATATGCAAACGCCACAAATGAAGCCCATTGCTTCGTGTTCTAACCTTAAAAACTAATAAAAATAAAATAAAGCATCCACAAGGACATACCATTAATTTGAAATAGAACACAGGAGGAGAATTATCTTTTAGTGTGCATTTTCCAGTGCCTCAGCAACTATAGTTACCACATTATCTTGCAATTGCGAAGTTTTACTAAAGGATTGTTTTTCCTAGAATACTTGTTGACTAGTTGAGAATGGAAGTTTGACTTTATTGATTTTGAATATAAACTTCTCTATCATTCTCCTGTCCTAGATTTTCTTGGCCTGAATTTTCACTACATTTACTTATTCCTTTAATTTATTAGTTAGGGCAATCTGACATAGGATACTTGTGGAGGTCAAGGAACAACTTGGGACCCGAGTTGGTCGCTCCAACTATATCTACCATGTGTGTCCTGGGGGTCATTAGGTTTGACAGTAAGGGTCTTTAACCACTGAGCAATCTCAGCAGTCCCTAGATTTTTCTTTTACCCACATTCTTCCCCCACTAGCAGATTTTGTTTATTCATTCTTAAAATAAGCTATATCTACACATTCCTTCTTTCTGTCTTCCTGTTTTACAATTTGAAATAGATTCTTCTCTCATATAATACATCCGACCCACAGTTCTGCTCCCTCCATTCCTGCTAACCTTTGCTCCAGCTTCCCTCTACACCAGATCCACTCCCCCTCTGTCTCCTCTTCTGAAAAGAGCAGGCCTCCAAAAGTTAACAAACAGCCAAACAGGACAAAGAAAAAGATAGGATAAGACAAGGCAAAAATCCTTCATAGTGAGGCCAGACAAGGCAACCCAACAGGAGGAAAAGAGTCCAGGGAGCAGGCAAAAGAGTCAGAGACACACACAGTCCCACGGTTAAGAGTTCCACAAAAACACCGAGGTAACAGCTGTAACGTATGCAGAGGACTGGGTGCAGACTCATGAAGCTACGTGCTAGTTGACTGAGCTGTGAGCCCCGCTTAGCTGACTCCAGAGGCTCTCTTAGTGTCTTATGTCCCCTCTGACTCCTACACTGTTTTCTCCCTTCTGCGGGGTTCCCCAAGCTCCCAGGAGAGAGACCTGATAAAGACCTCCAACTCAGTCTTTCTGTCTTTGTAATGTCTGGCTGCGGGATTCCGCACCTACTCCCATCTGCTGCCAGAGGAAACCTCTCTGGTAACAACTGGACAAGGCACCAATCTGTGAGCAGAGCAGACTATCATAAGGAATCATTGCATTGATTGTTTTTCCAGGCATGTTTGGATCTCCTGGCTATCCAGTCCCTGGTTTCTGGCCATCTGGTCTTATAGGGCATTGCCTCCAGTTAAGCCAATCACTGGCTAGTCACTCTTACACATTCTGTGCCATCACTACTCCGAAACCCATTAGCCATTCTTTCCCTTCCTGTTGTCAGTCTCTCTTAGTGGTAACACTGAATGCCTCTGCAAATCCAGAGACGTATAGAAGACTGAGATAGAAATCAACATTAAGATAGTGAGAAAGAAAAGATCACTGTCCACATATGCAAAAGTACATTTTAAAATATGAAAAGCGAGCTCCCCCCTGGGACAGCCCTGAGATCTGACATCTGAGAGGAGTGTTCATGTGGCCAGTGGCATTACAGTTGTACATTACCCACCACCCACCCGACAGCATCAAATTCATTATGTTTTTAAATAAACCCCATGAACTCAGCAGTACATGGAGGAGAGGCAGGTGGATTTCTATGAGTTCAAGGGCAGCCTGGTATACAAAATTAGTTCCAAACCAAGAAGAGACATACAGTGTGATCCTGCTAAAAGTAAAAGCAAGACTTAATACACCACATAAACTATAAAGGGCTATTATAATCAAATTGTACTGACAATAAAATCTTTCATCTAGAAAAAGGAGTGTAAAAATACTACTTAAGCTAAAACAAACAGCCAATAAAAATGAGAGTCTTTTTTTTTTGCATTTCTCTCATTTCATTTCCTTTTTTTTTTCAGACATCATTTATTATTATTATTATTATTATTTTCTTTATTTACATTTCAAATGCTATCCCAAAAGTTTCCTATACCCCTCCCCCCACCTCTGCTCCCCTACTCACCCACTCCCACTACTTGGCCCAGGCATTGCCCTGTGCTGGGTCATATAAAGTTTACAAGACCAAGGGGCCTCTCTTCCCA
>NC_034597.1:91141987-91173178 GCF_900095145.1 Mus pahari
CTGCATCCCTGGGATGAAGCCTACTTGGTCATGATGAGTGATTTTTTTGATGTGTTCTTGAGTCTTAAGAGCTCAAACTCAAGAGGGAAAGAAGAGCGCCATGTGATGCTCCCTTCTCCTCTGAGGCTTTGATGCGTACGCTTGATTCTCCATGAGAAATGCAGTGCCCAGCTCCACAGACTCCTGTAAACATCGAGCCCGCTGTGGCAGCACACAGACTTCCTTCTCAGATGCTGTGAAAGTTGACTGCTGCTTCCAAACCTGGGGCAAACCTGGAAGGATTCTTTTCCCTCTCTGCTTATTCCTCTCATCACACCAGAGAACATGGCTGCCTGAGACATGTGCAAACTAGTGGGGAGAGCACGTTAGGGCTGGGCAAGCAAGCGTTTTGGGCTAGGTCACCTTCCAGTATGTAGACATGAATTTTACAATAACGTGAGGAAACTTGTTACGTGTCTTGCACTCTGCAGACTTATAGACCTGTATGGTGAGTATATCCACCTCAGCTTTCTACTATGGGGGGCTAGATCAGAGCAGCATAATTACATAAGATGATCAAAATCTCACAGCTATGAAACTGTCTAATCTCTTTATGAACCTTCCTAAAACAAGCTCTTCAAATGAGCAGCGAGCACATATTGGTTGAGTTTCCGCAAACATAAATTAAGACCTCCTAAAAGTTATGCAACAAAAAAATACTGCCTTAAACATATATATATGGCAATTTTACTATTGGAAGAAATTCTGAAACAAATTATTTTCAGTGCATATAAATACACTTGTGAATGTTAGACTTGTATTTCTAAATACTTCTATATGTTTTTAAATGGTGACAAGAAACAATGCATGCACTCTTCACAGCAGCCTGAGAAGTCACTGCACTAAACCTATCGAATCTAGCAGTAAGTACTAAGAGGTGCGTAGTGCTTATATTCCGCTGTATAACTCTGCCACATGTTCTTGCTAACTGGAATAGGTCGGGATAGTTAGCTCAACCCAATCCTTCCTGGAAGTCTTGTTAGCTCTGACTTGCTTTTGACATCTCAACTTACCTTTCTTTAGGTCTCTGATTACACTCTTTGCTCGGCTGCATGTAACCCCCGTTCCTAATTGTCTAAATTGTCTAAGTGTCTAAATGTCTGGCGTGAGTGTCGATAAACTGCTGTCTAAATACTTTCCAGCCATCCTTCCTTCAGAGCCTTTGTCAGACTCTCCTGGTAGGTTTCCGTCTTTGGGGGGTCTGGTTTCTAAGCATACCTTATTATGCATTATTAGAAAAGCAGAATGTTCAGCTGTGACCTGAGAGAAGACTCAACTCTTATTAATGAAAATAAAGAAAATCACAATGCACTTAGGAGAAGGGATGTGGGCTATCACAACACAGTCCCTTCTCCCTGACCTTATCTAAGACCTATGCTTTCTTTGAGACATGATAGCTCAGCTTCAAAAGTACCCTCACATTCATTTCAACGTTTTCCAGGGTGCAGTATGTTACAGTCACAAGAAAGAACATCGCAGACCAAAACACAAAGCCTCTGCCACTAGGAACACACAGTTCAACAAAGGGGGGAAAACACTCAGTTACCACTCGGTGTGTGCCAAAGGCATTAGCAAATCACGGAAACATTTAAGTTACCCTCAAAAATGAATTTCTGCAGAAAAACTGTAGCGGCTTGTGTTCTCATGTTAACTGTGTTGCCCAAAAGAACTGTTTGCAGTGCCCCATACATAGACTGAAGGAAGCCTGCCCCCAGTTGATTCTGATTGGGAAATAAAGTTGCCAACAGCCAATGGCTGGGCAAAGGAAAAGAGGCGGGACTTTTAGGATTCCTGGGAAAGAAATTCAGGGGAAGAGAAGAAGGGATTCTGTCATAAGAGGGATCACACCATGAAGGAGCAGGAGGTTGAGATGGCTGAAATGTAAATACAAAGGGAAAGCGACCCTGTGGGAGAGCTGCCCAAAAGGAAACAGGGCTGTGAAGATAAAATATAAATGTAGCAAGTGTTAACTCGGGGATACTGGAGGGGAGTGGATGCTAGCCAATGGGAGGTTTAGAAATGGCCCAACCTTAGTTTTTGATCTTAGGCATTCTGACTGGTGTGAGGTGGAATCTCTGGTTTGTTTTGATTTGCAATTCCCTGATGTCTAAGGATATTGAACATTTCTTTAGGTGCTTCTCAGCCATTCAGGATTCCTCAGTTGAGAATTCTTTGTTTAGTTCAGTACCCCATTTTTAATAGGGTTATTTGGTTCTCTGGAGTCTAATTTCTTGAGTTCTTTGTATGTATTGGATATTAGCCCTCTATCGGATGTAGGGTTGGTAAAGATCTTTTCCCAATCTGTTGGTTGCCCTTTTGTCCTATTGACAGTGTCCTTTGCCTTAGAGAAGCTTTGCAATATTATGAGGTCCCATTTGTCAATTCTTGATCTTAGAGCATAAGCTACTGGTCTGTTTAGGAAAATTTCCCCTGTGACCATGTGCTCAAGGCTCTTCTCCCAAAGTTTCAATCTACCTGGTTTTATCAGGTGACAGCAGATGCTGGCAAGGATGTGGAGAAAGAGGAACACTCCTCTGCTGCTGGTGGGATTGCAAGCTGGTACAACCACTCTGGAAATCAGTCTGGCAGTTCCTCAGAAAATTGGACATAGTACTATCTGAGGACCCAGCAATACCACTCCTGGGCAAATACACAGAAGATGTTCCAACATGTAATGAGGACACATGCTCCACTGTGATCATAGCAGCCTTATTTATAATAGCCAGAAGCTGGAAAGAACCCAGATGTCCCTCAACATAGGAATGGATACAGAAAATATGGTACATTTGCGCAGTGGCATACTACTCAGCTATTAAAAACAATGAATTCATGAAGTTCTTTGGCAAATGGATGGACTAAAAACCATCATCCTGAGTGAGTTAACCCACTACAAAAGAACACATCTGGTATGCACTCACTGAGAAGTGGATATTAGCCCAGAGCTCGGAATACCCAAGATACAATTCACACACCACATGAAGCTCAAGAAGACGACCACAGAGTGGATACATCAGTCTTTCTTAGAAGGGGGATCAAATTATCCATGGGAGGAGATACAGAGACAAAGTCTGGAGCAGAAACTGAAGGAAAGGCCATCCAGTGACTGTCCCATATGGAGATCCATCCCATATATAGTTCCCAAACTCAGACAGTATTGTGGATGCCAACAGGAGCCTGACATAGCTGTCTCCTGAGAAGCTCTGTCAGTACCTGACAATTACAGAAGTGGATGCTCACAGCCATCCATTGGACTGAGCACAGGGTCCCCAATGAAGGAGCTAGAGAAAGGACCCAAGGAGCTGTAGGGGTTTGCAGCCCCATAGGAGGAACAGCAATATGAACCAACCAGTACTCCCAGAGCTCCCAGGGACTAAACTGCCAATCAAAGAGTACATGGAGGGACCCATGGCTTAAGCCACATATGTAGCAGAGGTTGGCCTTCTGGGACATCAATGAAAGGAGAGGCCCTTTGTCTTATGAACGCTCTATGCTCCAGTATAGGGGAATGCCAGGACAGGGAAATGGGAGGTGGGTGGGTTAGTGAGCCAGGGGAGGGGAAATGGGATGGGGATGTTCAGAGGGGAAATGAGGAAAGGGGATAAAATTTGAAATGTGTCCAATAAAAAAAAAAGAAAATATCTAATAAAAATAATTTTAAAAAAGGATAAAAAAGAAAAAATGGTCCAACCACTGAGCTAGCTAAGGCAAACTAAAAATAACTCTGTGCATAACCCAGAGCTCTTTGGTGAGTGAAAAGCCACTGCGGCTTCTTAACAATTACCCCTTCAAAAAAAACAAAAAACATGAATACGCATAGGGAAGAGATCGGAACTCATGGAGGGACAGTGTTAGGAAGAGTATCCAACTGCCACTTCAGGGCTGGGTTGATTGTTATTTGGAAAATTTCTTACCACACACAAGTATAAATGTGATGTTGACGTTCCCTTCTTCCACAAAAAGCTAGGCAGGGTATAATGTATCTGTAAGTTCTCCTCTGAGAGGCCAGAGCCAAACAGATCCTGGAGTTCAATGGAGGACCGCAGTTTTCTCATCATCCTGAAAACACTTTTAACCCTTCCGTTTAATCTTAAAGTTAAAACATCCAGAATTCTGTCCAGGAGGAGCGAGGAGAGAGAGAAAGAGAAGGGGAAGAATCTGCTTTGCTGCAGAGTTCCATCAGCCAGTGGCAACATTTTAAACATCAATGCGTTGAACACATCCCTTTCCGACGGAGGCATTATCAACAAGCACAGTCCTGAGACCGGTTAGGGGGAGTTGGTGTATGGGGTTGGTTTTGTTGTTATTGTTACTGTGGTATTTGCTTCTCTGTGGCTCTCAGCTCCTCCCAGGTGAAACTCTGGGATGAGACTTGCTAGCTGAGGTGGGCTTCCTGCCACAGGCTGGCCCATGATCCACATAACCTGAGTGGAGAAGGGAGTGTTTCATGGTTCCCACTGAGTAACCCCATACGCATTTTATGAATCTTTAAACATATTTAGGATTAAAATATATATCCTTTTTAGAAATCTTTGTGCTGTTCTCTCTCTCTCTCTCTCTTGACACATAACTTTGTAAGTACAGCCATGAGAGTGCCATGGTACACATATACAGGCACATGTACAAAGGACAACCTCAGATGCCAGTTCTGGCAAGCCCACCTTGTGGGTCGGGTTCACTGGTCTGTGATCTTCCACTGATTCTCTTGTCTCTGTCTCTCATCTCCATATATAAGCTCTGGGATTACAGACCCACATACCCACATGCTACCATGTCTGCCTTTACGTGGGTCCTGGGATTGGAAATAAAAATGTCACACTTGTATGCCAGGCTCTTGTCTCCCTGACCCATCTCCCCAGACCTCTCTCTATGTGTCTTGTAAATAAGAATTTCAGGATCGATATTCCTTAGGAATGAATTCTGAAGAACTGACTTTTCCCCATACATAATAATTATTCACCATGATACCATTACTTGTATAATCCAATCCAGGAGTTTTTTTTTTAAGACTTATTTATTTTATTATATGTAAGTACACTGTAGCTGTTTACAGACACACCAGAAGAGGGCATCTGATCTCATTACAGATGGTTGTGAGCCACCGTTGCTGGGATTTGAACTGAGGACCTCTGGAAGAGCAGTCAGTGCTCTTAACCACTGAGCCATCTCTCCAGCCCAACCCAGGAGTTTATTAAACATGATCTCCTCACAGAAATAACGAATGATCAGATTTTAATTCGGGGTGTCAATCTTCAACTTGGCCCCAATTGTGTTATTTCCATCATGGCAATCCTCCATGTATATTCAAAGACCCAAGAACTTGTCATCTACATGATCATACTTCCTCTTCACACCATAGAAACTACTAGTGCCCCAGCAGAGGAGTAAGTATGTTGAGTGTTAATTTTCTATAGACTAAGATTCTTGAAAACCCAGCCATTGAAAGTCTGATTGGACCTGCCAGAATTCAATCATGCCAGTGTTGGAATATTCCTAGTTAGTGCAAGCTGAGAGCTTTGCCATGCATTCTGATGTGGATCCATCGGACAGCACTTCTGTTCTCAGAAGCCTATAGCAGAAGGCGTCCTTACCCAGGCAAATCCCATTATTGATGCGGTATCCACGCTTTGCCTCCATGTAAGCTGCCTGGGTATTAAAATATTGACCACAAGATTTGAAGCCAGAGCAGCCGCTGCAGAACAGTCTCCCCACATATTAATCCTAGGGCTGAAAAACCCTATGCAACCTAGCTTTCCCATTCATCCTGAAGCTTCATGGGAGAATTTATGGAAACCGCCCTTTGGTGTGTCTCGGGTGAAATAAGAACTTACAGAACTTGTGGCTGCCTTCCCTTCCCTTCCTTTCCCTCCTTGATCGTTCACGTCATGTGTGGAGTCTTAAAACACTCTTCAATAAGATAAAAGTACAGATTTGTGAACCACTGAGGAAACCATCGAAGGCAGGATGCATACTCGGTGCTCTGGTGGGCAGCCCACACTGTAATTGTATCCTACCATGTCATTTCTTCCACTTAAGCAGGGTTCCATAAACAAAGAGCGGTGGGAATGTGGCCACCTACCCAGGGTGGATCTTTCCTAACCCCGGTGCTGACCACAGCCCGCTTCAGAATGGGATCTTATGTAAAACCACAGATGCACTGTTGTTCAAGGACTTATCCCCACGCTAATCCCTGGTATGGTTCAGAAGTAGCCTTCTAGTGTGTTCCTTTGTTTATTTATTCTCCTTCTGTTTATGGAAAGCTCCCGAATGAACATTAACAGGAACTTCCAGCCACCTTTGGAAAAAAATCCCTTTAAAAAGGGCTGGTAAAAACAATTCAGCAGGCAAAGGCATTTGCAACCAAATCTGATGACCTAAGTTCCAAATTTCTAGAACCCACATGATTAGGAAGAGAGATCCAATGCCAGACAGTTGTCCTCTGACTCACACACACACACACACACACACACACACACACACACACACACACACACACACACACACACACACACACACACACACACACACACACAAATAAATAAATAAATAAATAAATAAATAAATAAATAAATGTAATAATAATTCCTTTAGAAAGTTCAAGTGATGGGAGGAAAAAGAAAAACACCTGAGAAATTGGGAAATGTTTGAGAAGATGCCAGAGGCTTTTTCCCGTCTGCTTATTAAACCTCAAACCTAGTTAGCAGCAAGTTCCTCCCTGTTAGGTGAATGAAAAATGAACTGCAAGGTGCCTCCTGGCTCTAAGTTTGTATGATTTAAAGTGAACTGGGGCTTCCTTAAGAGCGAGGCTTTTTAATGATGTGAGAAGTGGCTCAGAACCCTTAAGCTCTTCTTCAGAAATTCATTTCAAGGGACTGATTCGTGCTTTCAGTATTCATCAAAGCATGGACCGGGTCTGACCCAGTGAGAGCAAGTATCTATTCAGGAACATACCCTTCTGAGGCGCGCTGCCTGCGAAGCAAGTATCCTTAAACGAGGTTCACCACTTTGGTGTAGGTCAATAGGAAATGTTTAAAGCAGATCAAATGTTCCATAACCTATTCATCCCAGCCTAGAGTAGGGAATCCAGTGGAATATTCTATGGATCTTAGTCACCATTTTCATTAACATTCATAATTGTGTTTACTTTAAATATTTTTTGAAAATATTTTTTTCATACAGTGTAGTCTGATCATGGTTTTCTCTCCCCAAATTTTTTCTAGATCTTCCCCAACTTCCCACCCACTCAACTCCACACCTTTCTTCTTTCTTTCTTTAGAAAGCATGCAGGCAAATATTTTTTAAAGAATAAAAAAGAACAGGAGACCATTTTCATCCAACTGGGTTGCCTTGCCTTGACTATCATTGATATAAGGGTTTGTACCTAGTCACACTGCATCTAGCTATGCCATGTTTGGTTGGTATCCCTTGGTGGGGGGTCAAGCTACACTTTTCTGAAGGGACACTGAGGAGCAGTGGATCTGGGGTAAAGTGGAGGTAGGGGAAACTGGGAAGAGGGGAGGGAGAGGAGTTACAATCTGGATGTATTGTATGAGAGAAAAATAAAGAAAAAATATATACATAATTACACACATACAAACAAAACACACAAAAATACATTTAAAAACACTATTATATATAATAAACACACACGTGTATGTATATGTATATACATATTGAGCATAGGGCCTTAAAATATGGTTAAGATGTGTGTCCTGGGCATGCAAACCACCTTAAGAGTGGTTTTATACCCAGCGAGACTCTATTGGAGGAGACTTATTTTTACTTTGCAAGCAGTTGTCAACTGGAGATAGCTTCTTGGTTAGAAGTGGGAGCCTGTGTCCACTTCCCCATCAGCACTGGGACTCCATCTGGCTTTGAACCTGCATAGGTGTTATTCATGTGCCACGGTCTCTGTAAGTTCATACGTGCATCAGTCGTGTTGTGTCTGGAAGATCCTGTTCCTCGCTGTCCTCTATTCCCTCTGGCTCTTACACTCTTTCTACCTCCTCTTTCACAAGGTTCCTGAGCCCCGAGGGGAGGGATTTGATGGAGACACCCATTTAGGACTGAGTGTTCCAAAGTCTCTCATTGCACGCTGTCGGATTACGGGTCTCTGTATTAGTTCCCATATACTGTAGGAAGACGCTTCTCTGATGGTGGCTGAACATGTCCTCAGTCTAAATTCTTAATCAGGGTTCATCTTAAATTCTTTGTTAAGTCGGACCTCTAAGCTAACAATCTGACAATCCAATGCACATAAAAATTACAGCTCAGGTTTGGACAGCCTTCTTCAAACAGTCCAGTTATGAAAAGAGAAAAATAATAGATAATAGGCTGAGAAATTACTTAAGAGATATATACGTATATTTACATGCATGTACATAATTACGAGATAGGGTGATGATTATAGCCCTGTATTATACCTGGGGAAACTGAGGCAGAGCATGCTTCTCAAGGTTACCCGTCTCAAGCATAAGATACAGAGACAGTACAGCTTCAAGGTCAAATGTTGCCTGACAAAAGGCCTAAGTGAGACAGATTTACCCTGGTAATACTTCTACACATTATGATTTAGATACAGTACAATGGGTTGAGCCTGGAGACAGAGGTCTGCTGGGACATGCACGGGCTGGCTCATAAGAGCCAACTGTAAGATCTAGGGAAATTTCATCAGACAGTTAACTTTACAATTTCATGCTGGCAGTTTGTAATTGTCCATGACACACTATTGATGCATAGTCAGCAATTGCTGTTAACCAGACTCTGCCCTCAACCCCCAAACCCACTGAGCCAGTGGATAAGTGTGTAGCTGCTCATCACTAAGGGAATTATGTCTTAGAATCTTTCTGTTGATTCTAATATCTGGATATGGTCATTCCTAGCAGTCTGTTCACACTCATTAGAGAGAGAGGAGAGGGGAGAGCAGGAGTGCTGTTTACTTTCTGATCTACAGTTTGCTTGACAAGAGAATCCCAAGGGAAGGACCGGAGGATGCATCTCACTGCGTAGAGCTCTTGCTTAGCATGCATGAAACCTACTTTTATTCTTAATTCATGTGCTTAATCTTTATCTCAGCTTGAATTTACATTAATATTTCATCTGTTCATATTCAATGATTGATTTCTTTAAGATTTATTTTACTTTTAATTAAGCATGTATAGGGGAGGGGTGATATACGCATGTGAGTACACTTTCCCACAGAATCCAGAAGGAATATGGAAGTAGAGCCAGTCTTAAGGCCTGTGATGTAGGTATTAGGAACCCAAATAGGGAATCTCTGCAAGAGAAATCTGTGATTTTATTTCCAGTCACAAGTATTTTATTATAATAACAAAAGTGGGTAAATATAATTAGGTGCATCTTTTACATATTTATTCTTTGGCTGTCTTGAGCATTGCCTCAGTTTTTTTTATTGGATATTTTGTTTATTTTCATTTCAAATGTTATTCCTTTTCCCTGTTTCCCCTCCAGAACACCCCCTCTCCCACCCCCACCCCCTGTTTCTATGACGGCTCCCCCACCTACCTACATATTCCCACCTCACAACCCTGGCATTCCCCTACAGTGGGAAATTGAGCCTTCACAGGACCAAGGGTCTTTCTTCCTATTGATGCCAGACAATGCTGTCCTCTGCTACATATGTGCTACCTTGAGTGCCTCTGTGTGAACTCTTTGGTGGTTTAGTCCCTGGAAGCTCTTGGGGGGGGGGGTCTGGTTGGTTGATATTGTTCTTCTTATGGGGTTGCAAATCCCTTCAACTCATTCAGTCCTTTCTCTAACTCCTCCATTGGGGATCCCATGCTAAGTCCAATGGTTGCTGAGAGTATCCACCTCTATATTTGTTAGACTCTGGCAGAGCCTCTCAGGAGACAGCTATATCAGGCTTCCATTAGCAAGCACTTCTTGGCATCAGCAATAGTTTCTCGGTTTAGAGTCTGAATATGAGATGGATCCCCAGATGGGGCAGTCTCTGGATGGCCTTTCCTTCAGCCTCTGCTCCTCACATTTTCCCCGTATTTTCTTTAGACAGGAGCTCTTCTGGGTTGAGAATTTCAAGATGAAGCTGGGCGTGGTGGTACACGTCTTTAACCCCAGCACTCGGGAGGCAGAGGTGGGCAGATTTCTGAGTTCGAGGCCAGCCTGGTCTACAAAGTGAGTTCCAGGACAGCCAGGGCTATACAGAGAAACCCTGTCTCAAAAAAACAAAAAAACAAAAAAACAAAAAAAAGAAAAGAATTTCGAGATGAGTGGATGGCCCCATACCCCATCTGGGGGCCTTGCCTAGTCTCTGAATATGGTCTCTACAGGTTCTCCCACCCCTTTGTTAGGCATTTCAGCTAGTCTCATCTCCTCATGTTTTTAAACCATTTTTCTAGTGTCCTCAACTTTTACATTGTCATTTTGGGGACTAGAGAAAGGACTCAGTAGTTAAGACTTGGTACCTGTTGTTCTTGCAGGGAACCTATGCTCTGTTCCCAACACCCACCCAACCCATTTGGTGGCCCACAAGCATCTGTAACTCCAGTGCCAGGGGACTGGATTCCCTCTTTAACATCCATTGGAACCAAATATGCATGTAGTATATTCAGGCAAAACACTCACATATGTAGACTAAAATAAATAAAATAAACATCTAAAAAAAACTTTTAATCTCCCATCCTTCCTTTGCAACTTCATTGGGATTTTCTCTTCATTTTTAAGGATTTATTTTTATTGTTTTAAAGTATATGTAAATTATGTATGTATGTATGTATGCACATGCATGTGTATTTGCACGTGAATGCAAGAGGCATTGCATCCCCTGAATCAGGAGTTACTTATGATTGTGAACACGTGACATGGGCGCTGGAACTCAAACACAGGTCCTCTGGAAGAGCAGCAAGTGCTCTTAACCAGAGAGACATACAGATGGCCCTGAGTTGTCTTCTCTTTTATACAGATTTGTAAAGAAGCTTATTATGAGTACAGAAAGAACACAATCCATCATAAACATGACAGACAAGAGAATTACTTTGTGGACTATATTGTGATCTATTTCATGAACATCATGTTAATTTAGTAGTGTTCATATGTGTGTATGTAGGAGGTGTATGTGTTCACAATATGTGCATTTACATATCTGGAGACTAGAAAACAACCTTGGGTGCTGTTCACCATTTGAAATTTTGAGACAGGATCTCTTAATGCCCTGGAACTTGCCAAGAAGTCTTGGCTAGACAGCCACTGAGCCACAAGGATCATCCTGTATTTTCCCACTGAGCGCTGGGGTTACAACCATGTATCAGCAGGCCTTCATGCTTGCAATGAAGCCATCCACCCAGCTTAGTAGTTTAGTAGTTTAAAATAATAGTCACTTGTCATTTTTTTTATCATTTCGGTGAGTTGGAAACTCAAGGTTTATTGGAGGATGACTTCTCTCTGCTCCTTTATGTCGAAGGCCTTAGTTGGAAGACTTAAAGGTAACACACAGAATCGTCTACACCCTTGTCTGCTCACACGTTCCACACTGGATTCTACCTGTCCGATGACGCCAGAGGTAGAGTTACTAGCCAGAGCCCCTACAGATGGCTACAACATTGGTGTAGGATTCCACACCACTATTGTGGGTGCCAATCAACAGAGAGAAGAACAGAAAATAAGGAAAATGACAGATATAGAGATGGCAGGGAGAAAGATGACAGGAGATCCTCGAATTCAGATCACTCACTGGAATGAAATTGTATCTTTCTTGCCACACATTATATTGGTCAAAGCACTTTCCAATTATATATACAGTGTGAGTGTGCTTATTTATTTATAGATTCACTTTACGTCCTGGTTGCTTCCCCCTCCCTACTCTCTACCTAGTCCCACCCCCACAAATCTCCCCTACCCATTACCTCCTCTACTTTTCTTCAGAAGAGGGGAACTCCCCACCCCTTGGGTACCCGCCTGCCCTGGGACATCAATTTGCAGTAGGACTAAGCATCTCCTCTGCCACTGAGAACCAATGTTTGGCTGTAGGTCTCTACATCTGTTCCCATCCTCTGCTGGATGAAGCCTCCGGATGACAGTTATGCTAGATTCCTATATTCAAACATAGAAGAGTATCATAAACAGCATCATGGATTGGCTCTCTCTCATGGAATGGCTCTCAAGTTGGGCCAGTTATTGGTTAGCCTTTTCCTCAATCTCTGCTTCATCTTTACGTCTTTGCATCTTGTAAGCAGGGCAAATTTGGGGTCAAAGTTGCTTTTTTTAGACCAAATACTATATCTTGCATATAATTAAATTGTCTGATATGTACATTTCTTTATTTTCATTTTCTTTGTGGGAGCCAACAGTTTTATGAATGGGTTAATGTGCCCCTCCCTCCACTAGAAGTCCAGTCTGGCTACAGGAGGTGACCACTTCAGTCTCCATATCCACAGCTGCTAAGAGCCTCAGCTAGGGTCACCCCATAGACTCCCAGGAGTGTCCCCTGTCCCAGGTCACCAGTTAGTCCCAGAGATGGTTTTAATATCCAGAGAACACTGTCAATTTTCTCTAAGAGTCATTGGAATGGATATACACTCTTAAAGCTGCATTTAGGAAGATAGACTTTGTCAGAGTGACAGATTTATATGGAACAAATCCTCGAATGTCCCTTAAATAACTTTGTGCCTTTTAAGTTCAGTGGTAGATAGATGACATTTGGTAGGCAAGTTGATGTTAGAGGTACTCATGTAATTGATATGTATTAAATAGATAATAGATAGATATTGGATAGATTAGACAGATGATAGAGGATAAATAGAAAGATAGATAGATAGATAGATAGATAGATAGATAGATAGATAATACATAGATGGATAAATGGTAGCTTGATAGATCCATTGATAGATAGAGATAATAGACAACACATGCTTGCATTAGAATGAGTCTGTAGAATACAGTTTTCTAAGTTCCACTTGCTTCATTGAAAGTTGCTATTCCCAGATGTTGACAAATACTTTCATAGTCTAAAAATATTTCTAAGCTCCTGTCTGAACCTGGGCACTGTGCCAGAGTCTGGAGAGATAATGACAACATTATAGAACCACTTCCCCTAATGAGCTACAGTTTTTCAAGCAACATAAACTTGAAGGAAACAGGAAATTACAAGGGATGAGTTTTGTATGATAACCACGGCGAGAAAAAGTACTGTGGGGACATTTGGAACAGACCCAACAGACTTGAGAACTGGGAAAAGCATCACCAAGCATTGACACCTGAGATAGTAAGCAACCCAGGAAATGAATACTCCTATTAGAGGAAAAGGATTGGATAAGTGAGTTCAAAATAGAAGTCAAAGCAATTTCACAGTTCCAGAAGCAAAAGAGTATGACGTTCACAGAAGTGTAACTAGTTCATTGCAACTAGAATCCTCATCTTGGTAATCAGACCTGGATATGTTTCATGAAATATATATCAAGAAAGGTGTCAGTCATTTTGAAATTGGCAGAGGCAATTGATCAGGCCTTGTGATCCCAAGGTGCTTAGCTTCAGGCTCCAAATGTCCTAGGAAAAGAAGTTAGACTTTAACCTCAAGTCAGAGACTCTTCCAGGATGGCGCACTCTCCAGGGAAGTGATCTTTGTCATATTTTGTCCACCCAATACCCACAGTGTCGTGGTCCTATCACAGAAGAGTGCAATAACTCTTTGTTATATGAACTTTTTTTTAAAAAAAAAATGTCACCTTAATTCTATGGCCTGCTACATGAATTTTCCTCTACTGAACCTCAAGTTTTGTGGAAATGCCATTGGATGGTCTTGTTAGTCAGTCTCTGGAATGGATGACAACTCCTGGCTCATGCATAGTTTTGTAAACCTCAGCCCAAGACTAGACCTTCCACCCTAGGCTTCCCGAGCATCGCGTCAAATCCAACCATCAGTCAAGGCTATTGCTCCTCTGAAAGTTTTACCATACACTTCAAGGGAGAACTGCATCTGGAAGTGTGTGGCTTACAGCAGCTTCAATCAGGATTTGACAGAAGTTTCAGCACCAACCTTGAGTCAGCGATGCTCAAGATTTGAAACATCTCACAGAAGCACTAGTGCTCTGCCTTGATCCATATGCACATACGGGTCACAGCAGAAAGCTATAGACTTGAAATTGAACCTAGGACATGAGCCTCAGCCTAAAATACCTGTCAGCACTTTGGTTCTTCTGGATTCTTTAGTAATAAACGCTACCCAGGCAATACCACTTCAGCCTCTTTTTCTGCATTATGGATAACTACACTTAGAAGTGGAATTTGACTTGATGGCAAAGATGACTAATTTATAGTTGCCTGAGTATGTTATAGCACTGACTTAATAAAGTCAGGGGCAAGGAGTTCCATAGTATTTGTCATCATGGTGGTGCTTCATATAGTTACAACATACTTTGGAACATCTGATATCTTGGAGTTGAGATTTGGAGTCATTTTCTCCTTAATCAAATGGAGGAAGACAAACAGAGTTGGAGTGTCTATCTCTTTCCTCCTCAAAGGGATTGCCGTGCATCATTTGTCCTCCTGAGAAAAGACTTTCTCGAGCTGTACTCTTCTCTATGCCAGAGGCATCTTGTTAGATGTTAATGACCTGAGTCCATCCATAAGAATTGGCGAAAGTGGAAAACACTGAGCAAGAAAGAGACAAGTAATTCTGTGGAAGCTATGATCCTGCTTAAGTGCGCAGTTCCTTGCATTAAGTGAAGACCACCGGCCCCAAAGTATACTGAGTCTTTGCCACTGTGTGCCTGGGTCTGCTCAGGATTTTTTTTCTGACTGGCACTGGTGTGTTCAAGCTGGAAACTTATGTCTTTTAAATTGGTCAAGGCTACTTTCAATGACAGGTATGTATGTATTCTTCATTAGGCTTTACTTACTCATTTGAGGATATGGTACAAATACAGAGATTCACAGCCCTTAATATCAGCCACAGACGTCTCCAAATCTAATCAGCTTCCGTATTAGCCTTGGCCTTCCGGTCATTAGTTAAATACATTAGCTAATCATTTCTGTTCTGGAATCCACAAATTAGACTACCAAATTTTTTGTTTATTTGGTTACCATCTCAGCTGCCCAACCTAATAACATCTAATAATTTCATATTTATGTTTCTGTGGTCATCATTAAATATGGATGTTGTAATTATGTCTGAAGAGTTTTCTCCTCTTAAGGTTTTGAGGCAATTAAGTTTTAATAGTCTGCTTTTAAATATTATTTTCAAATGTAAAAAAAAAATCTTAAGATATTTCTTTGAGTCTAAACAATAAAAGGAAAGCAAATATAAATTTAACCATTACAATTTATTTCATTATATTTATGAGAGCTGGTATGGCAAGCAAATGCACTAAGTTTACACGTACACTGAACTATTTCATATTATTTAAATCTGTAAACCTATATGTAAAGGCATATTAAATTCTTTCTAACATTATCAAAATTAAGAACACTTAATGACCTAGTATCTGTGAATCTGATTCCATAGTCGTTAGCCCATAGCAGTTTGTCATGAGCATCCATGCCACTCTGCCTCAGTAGCACACCCGCCTAGACATCTGGGCTCAGTCTTTCCACCAATCCTCTTCCAGCCTCTTCCCCATAACCAATTCTATGCATTGGAATAATAACCTTCAGCGTGTGTATGCATTAGTAGCTTTTGTCACTGCTGTGGAATGAGACCAACAAAACAACCTGGCACCCTAGCTCAGACTGGTCTATTCGGGCTGACAGTTGGCTGGCATGGTCTGTCACTGCACAGAAGTCCTGAGGGCAGGACCGTGGGTCGACCACTCACACTGAGTCCGCAGCAGGGAAGCAGAGTGCTGGATGGCGGTGCTCCAGCAGCTCACCTCCCATCCACTCTTCTACTTCTACAGTCTGGGACCTCAACCCACAGAATGGGTCCATTCATACATAAAGTGAGCTTTCAGCTAAGCCTTTCTGAGAACATTCCGTGGTGATTTTAAATTCAGTCAGGTTGACAGTGAAGATAATTCTCACAACGAGATTATTCTCCTTTCAATTTTCTTTTGTTTTAATTATATTTAAATTTTTAAATTAATCCTTTTATGTATTTGCATTCCAAACGTTGCCCCCCAGTCTCTCCACCCAGAATTCTCCAACCCCCTCATACCTCTACTTTGGCTCTGAGAGGGTGCTCCACCCACCCACACACTACCACCCACCATCCACCCACTGGGGCATCAAGCCTCTACAGGATTAGGTTCATCGTCTCCCACTGAGGCCAATTTTCAATGCACAAGAAAGTATTCCTTTCTCTAGGCACAACATTGTCCAGCTGATCTCTAAGTCATCTTATGCAGCTGATAGTCTACACCCATTGAAGAGCAACAGTAACTCTTAATGACCAAAACTACTCTCAATTATTCTGTGCTTGGCTCTTTCGATGCTTTGTCCAAAGAGAGCTGTGTCCTGTTTGTCCTCAGTGCCCAGCTGATTTCACTAAGCCAGTGTGTTTGCCATCCTTCCATGTCATCATTTATGGCAAGTTTTCTTTCTTTTTGTGGGGCTTCATGATATTTTATTGAATGTATAAGCTTTTCTAGTTCATTTTCCCAAACGTGAGTTTAATAATCAGCTAACAATTGAGATAAGAGAAAATAAGAATGTATTCTATGAAGTATTCGACTATTCACTGGCTATATTTGTATTTTTCCTGAGGCCTTGTACAGAAATCTCATGTCCAGAAGTTACTACAACAGCGGTAAGTGTGATGATAAAGGGACATAGTCTGGAAACAAAAGGTCCTTTATGCAGTTGACAGATTGTATCACAAGTCTAATTATTAAACTTTCAGTGACACAGCATCAAGTATGAATTCTCCAACATTCACAGCCTTCTCCATACTATCACCGTGGCCTGAACATGTCCTATGACTAAATATTCCATGCTTCCATATTTCTGTAAGTGTCCTCTGAGAAGCTTGGCCTACAATAACAGCCAAACAATGTCAGAGAGCTAATGTGAACCAGGGCCTTTCTAATATCAGATCCTTCAAACTTTCTGTTTTTATGTTGGACCTCTTTATCTGAAAATGTATATGAAAACAATCCAACCACTCATCTGGAACCATGACTCTTGGAATGACAATGCTGTTAGCTTTCAAGTTAATATCTTTGTTTTAGGTGAATTAGTATCGCCATCTGTTTAGTTTTCTTAAGTCTAATATTCTTTACATAAAATTTTCACTAAACTAGCAAGTTTCTATGTATCAATGTGCTTGCCACAGTTCTGTCCTGTGACGTATTTAGAGTCATAAAGGTTAAGGAGAAGCACATGCCAGTTAAACCCACCATGCCCTACATTCTTGGCTGCAGTAGGTACTCACAAATGTGGGAATGTTCTTAAATGAGCACCAGAAGTTTGTACTTGAAAGAACTTAAGTTCTGTGGTTCGCTTGCACCTCACACTTCTCTAAGGCTCTCTTTCTTGTCTCTTAAGGGGAGGAGTGTGCCCAGTTAGTGGAAATTCTCTTGTAGAATAATGAACTACTGGCCTGGAAAGAGAAGTATTCACATAGCTCCTCCTGAGAAAGAAACAGATGTCCAACGAGTTAAAAAGAGAAATGTTCTTAGTCAACACATCAGTTTATATACAAACAAGAGATCCCCCAGAAAACATTAAACTTAATAAAGTCTTTCAGATGCTTCCGTGAAAACAGTGTGTGTGTGTGTGTGTGTGTGTGTGTGTGTGTGTAAAAACTCTTAAGGAAAGGAATTGACTTTTTTGACATCTCCTTGCCCCTGAAAGGGATGATGACATTGAATGTTTGGAATTCTCTTCAGTGTTGTGAGATTTGTAACATCATGAAGATACTGCAGCCCTTAGAGAGGAAGAAAAAGAGATAATGGGGCTAATCCTCAGATTAAATGAAATAATATTAAAATAAGATATAAAAAAATCTCAGGAAACAGTGCAATCAAGTGATGTTCAAGGACAGCAGTGAGCTGTGCAAGTGTATGCACTCTTAACACAGAAAGAGATAACCCTATAGAGCCAGCATCCTGTGGAAGTCTAAACAACACCACAGCTCACTCTGGGATTTAAAGATATAATTACTTAAGCAGCCTACTAACTAAATTTAAACATATAATTGTTTAAATCTCTATTGTAAGCAGAAAAATTTTTGCAAACTCCTAAATACATTCAGAAAAAAATTGTTAGACTCAGCTGCAACTAGAAAAACAATCAAAAGACATTCAATAGCATTTCTCAAGTGATAAGAAAATATTCAACTACAATTCAGTCTAATTTAGACCGCTTACCAATTAAATTAAAATTTCATGCCATCCTCAGAGTATTAAAACCTATTATTACTTAAAAAAAAAACTTTAAAAAAGCATTCATTTGATTTTTCTTAAGTATTTCCAGCTGGATATATTATGTGAATTGAATTTCATACTCAATGGAATAATAACAGGTGGTCCCATAGGCTGAATGAAGATTTGATTATAAGTCCAGGGAAAACTGCAATAACAATATTTTAATTCTAAATACTATAGTTCTAATATCTTTAAATATAACACCTTTTAGTTACAGTATCATCATCCCTAACAGAAACAATGTTGCGATTGCATTATGTATGAAGCATGGGCTACATAGTACTGTGTCAAGTTCTTACCTTTGTCCCACTTTTCCAGACCTCATCCTACTCCTGTAAGCAGAGGAATTAGAGGGTTCACACCCACTGCTAAGAAATTCCAGGCAGGCTTCCTTTAAGTACTCCCAGGTGGGTTGTTATACCATGAAGTAAAGATCCTAAGATAATGAGCTGATGTAGGGCATCTCTGATGAAGTGATTGGTCACTGGAATGTAACTCTCTAAGTCAGACTTGAAAAACGTTTGACTAAACTGTATCACCTAGTTGTTTCAATCTAAAAACAAAGAAACTAACAAACAAAACCATGTGGTGGGACACCCTGAAAAGCCACTGATGTCATTTACCCTACCTTCTATATTCCCGTATATAGTTATCTTTTCCTGCCAGATATGTCCCCTAAACACTATCTAAGGAGATATGTATAAAGCTTGGTGAAGTGTAGGGAATATATGAGACTGACTTTGATTATAGCAGGCAGCCAATCTTTAATTCTGGGATCAATATGGGATTTTAAAACTAGATACAAGATTCACTCCAACCCGGGAGCTGTTTGTAACTCCAGTGGGAAGCACCCGCGGAGAAGCAGCCAGTGTCTGTGAGCTGTCACTCAGGCTGGGCTGGAATTTTTGTTGATGGATTTGTTTTTGAGTCTTCTCACCTCATGCAAGTAACCCCTCATTCACAACCTTGTAAGTAACCCCAGTAAACTCACTGGGCTTTCCAAAAAGAAACTAAACACACAATATAGAAAACTCTATAATCACAGCTCCTGAAAATTAGCAAAAGTCATGGGCAAACTCTCTAACCTGAATTTATCAGAGATCTTATTTAGAAATATTTAGGTATCATGAGTATGGAGATTTTATTATATACCTAAATTCCTTATGCCAAGAAATGATGGGATATATAGGGGTCTGAATATAGAATTTGAAATTGCTTACACTGAATGAGGTGAATTAGTTAACTATGGCGAAATGTCATTGAGTATTTTATCTTAAACTAGTAAAGTCAGTGGCTAGAGAGACAGCTAAGTAGTTTAGAGCACATGTTGCTCTTGCAGAGGTTTGATCCCCAACATCCATATGGTAGTTCACAAAGGACCTGCCTGGGTTCAGTTTCAAGCTCCTACATGGTGGTTCACAGGCATTCATTATTCCAGTTCCAGGAGTTATGGTATCCGTAGGCACCATGGATATTATAAGATATCCATGGGTACTAAACATGCACATGGTATATATGCATGCAGGCAAAACATTCAGATATAAAATAGAATGAACAAAATCTAATAGAGTGTTTTTAAAAGATACTGGGGAAGCCATTTTTCCCATTTGCCAGACTGCAATTGAGCACATCTAGATTACTATTAGCAAACAATGTTATTTTACATGCTAGCTTGACTGAAAAGACTTCACTTTCTCCTCTAGCAATATCTGTCAACTGTCAGTTTATTTATGCAGGATCTATATACCTGAAGAGTTCCCTCTTGCTCAAGTAGTGCCTACCACCAAAAATAGAACTCGCCACATTTAGTTCATGATTCTACTGTCTTTGGAAATGTTTTAATAATTAACCATAAGAGTTGTCACATAAAAATAATATTAAAAAATTGGCAAGTGTGCCAAAATTTAAAATACTCTTCCCAACCTAGCCTATGATTTAAAATTTAGCTTCTCCTAGAATGAAGAGATACCGTATGGAAAGAATAACTTGAGAGTCATGTGCACATAATTAGGACAGAGTCTCTGTTAATTAAATAAGTCTGCTATGCTTTGCTGAACCCAAACAGCTACAAGGCTAACAAGCAATTCAACACATCATTAAAACTTAGCAATTCATAGAGTCTGACATGGCCTTTAAAAGTGAGAAGGTGCCATTCAGTGGTGGCGCACGCCTTTAATTCCAGCACTCAGGAGGCAGAGACAGGGGGTTCTCTGAGTTTGAGGCCAGCCTGGTCTACAGAGCACAGGACAGCCAAGGCTACACAGAGAAACCCTGTGTCAAAAAAAAATGAGGAAGCAAGGACACTACAGATTCATAACCTATATTTCAGAGTGTGAAATATTTCTGTTAGCCATTAGAATTGGTTCATTCTTTTCTATTTATTATAAAATGATTACTTTATATATTTAAGGTTATACACTTCTCCCTTCTGTCTCTTCCCTCTAAACCATCCCTCATACCTCCTCCTGCTCTCTTTCAAATTCATGGCTTCTTTTTTTTATTATTGTTAATGCATATGTGTATGTATAAGTGCTCTCTCTCTCTCTCTCTCTCTCTCTCTCTCTCCATCCACCCCCCACCCCCCCACACACAGATAGATGGATAGATAGATAGATAGATAGATAGATAAATAGATAGATAGATAGACAGTATAGCTATAGATACGTGTATTTCTAAATGCTGTGAGCTTGTGTTTCCTTGTAAGGTTAGAAACTACACCCACAGTTTTACCAATGTCATTGCCCAGACATAAGCTGAACAAGGACAATAATGGATGCACTACAGTGTATGAAGGGCAAGTGCAGGAAGCCTTCATCATACACAAAGAACTACAGGCAACTAAGACATGCTGAGAGGAGAAATGGTCTTTCCAAGGAAAGAGTACACCGTTTGATTATCCAGCACCAAATGACCAGCCCTGAAAACATACATAGGAGTAACATTACTTTCTTATTATTTATGTTTTCTGTGGCAAAGTATCTAAAATGCAGGCAGGATTTTTGAAGGACAGATAATAAGGGAAACAGATAATTCAATAACGCAGGGAACAACTGTTGAGCAGTGTAGCATCTTCCACAAGAGAAATTACCCATTTGTTTTGTTTTTTAATAATGCACACCTTTTAATTCACATTCAAAGTCTTAGCTCTACATCTGAAACACCCAACTCTCCCAAGCTTTCAAATCATTTTCTTTCCTTCCTAAATGTGCAAGAATTATAATTTGGTTTCATGTACAAATAACATTCATAAAAATGTGCATCTGGTACTTGTAAACAGTGACCTAGGTTATTAACTAACAGAGGGGGAAAAGGGGGGGTTTCGTTTCTTCTATTTATTTACTCACACATTACTGGGAACTGTTATATTCAAAATTAACACAGAAACACATTTATGTCAATATTTTCCTTCTAAGAATTTGTGTACAAAATACCCTCCTACACAAAGATATTTATTGCCTAACAAAAGCATTTCTTTAACTGCCCACTTACATACACCTGTAAGTTTTGCCATCAAAGTTTTGGTTAAAAAAATAATAACGTTATGACCTGTGGTGGTTTGAATAAGAATGACCCCCATAGGCTCAAGGAGTTGAATCTTTGGTCAGTCACCAGAGAATGGCACTATTTGAAAGGATCAGGAGGTGTGGCCTTGTTAGAGGAAGAATGTCACAGAGGGTGGGCTTTAAAGTCCAAGCCAGGCCCACAGTCCCACCCACCCCCCTTCCTGCTGCCTGCACACCTGAAACTCTTAGCTCCTTCTCAGCACACGTTCTGACCACCATGCCCCCCACAGTGTTGACAATGGACTAACCCTCTGAAACTGCTACCAGCCTCAATTAAATGCTTTTCTTTATAAGAGTTACTGTGGTCATGATGTCTCTTCACAGCAATGGAAAACTAACGACAACATGTGGGGATGGGAAAGAGTTGACTAAGGTAAGAATAGAAAAGAATGGTCTACTTTCCAAATAATTCAGATAAATGTTGATACAACTGCATCTCTTTTCCTGGCTGTGTTTAGATTGTGGCCTTGGTACATCATCTATGACGTTCACGGAGGAATTCTCCCAGCTGAGTCCAGTGATGGAAAATGACCCACACAGGATATTCCAGTGGACTCAGTGAAGCTGCAGTCAAAACCCAGGGTATGTTTCAAGCTTTGTGATTCTAGCACACAAGGCCTGAGACAGGTTACTTTCAAAAGGTGGGGAGGGGCTTTATTTAACTAGTCCAAAATCTGGCAGCTCTGTAGCTCTGAGAGTCTGATGAGGACAGGGAGTAGCAATAAGAGAAGTGACCACATTTCAAACCAGAACACAAAGGCTGATCAGCGGTATGGGGTGTTTTCTGGTTTTCCTTTCTTTTTTTGGTTTGTCTTTGTTAGGTTCAATTTCAGCTTCGTTTATATTTACCTTTGATTTCCTTTACAATCCTCTGGTCTTTCAGTGTATTAAGGGCTGTGTGATTTCAAGTGATACTCTAATTTGTGAGAACTTCTATGAAGTAGCAATGAAAAGGAAACAGACATAAAGCTGTCTTCTCCGTGGGGAAGTAACTTTGCTTGCATATAAATGCATGCCCTCCCAGACTGTTCCAGGCAGCAGATTAATTGCTTTGTCTAGAAGTCTATCACTGTCAAGGAAAGATTCAAACTCGAGATTTTTCATCCTGCCTTACTTCAGCAGATCATTTATAATCAAGAAATGCTTGCCGAATTCTAAAACCCTGAACACAAGACTACAAAAAGATACGTCCCTTACCTTTCAGAGAAGCTAGTGGAGGAGACAGGGCAAGTGATAGACACAATGCCTGACACCACAAGAAAGCCTGAGGTGGAAGACGAACGGCATTGCTTATCTGGGGTGGAAGGAGAACAGCATTGCTCGTGATCACTCTGCCTTTTCTTCCAAGGCATATCCCTGGAATAAAGGAGTTTATGTTTCTCTGCCTTCCTTCATAGGTACATGAAAGCCCAAATAAAAAGAATATCAAATTCTATGACAAATTAAACCACCGTAGCTGTATAATTTTTATGGTTGATAATAATTAATATTTTGTAACTTTATTTTAAATGTGAAAGTTTTTTTTTTTAAAACATATCAGTCAACATTCATGTACCAGGCTCAGGACAGAGCTGATGTGGTAGACTGCGTGCTTGATGAAGTCAAGGTTCAAGGCTGAACTGCCACAGTGAAAATGAATAAAATAAAATATACAATGCTACAAATGCCAAATTTTTCCACATTTAACATCTTCATTTTGCAAACATTAAGCTGTTGCTTTTTTTTTTTTTAATCATCCTAACACGTTAAGAAGAAGACTAATTCCTGGTGCTTTTCTCCCAGAGATATCGCCATGACTATAGTATGACAGTGTGCTATCCATAAATCACGCCCTAGGAAATTCTTGTGCCTTGAAAGTTATTAGTAAGATTTTTGAGAAATCAATCTCTCATTTCAGAAAACTATTTCTCATCCAGGTCCATACCCGGTGTGTTAGTTTTCTTTCCCTTCCTGTGATAAAATGCCCTGACATAAAGCAACTTGGGGGAGAAAGGAATTACTTTGGGTTGCAGTTCCAGAGTCCATCATAACAGGGAAGACATGGCTCCAGTCAGGGTAGGGATGGCTGCAGGGGCAGGAAGCTGGCTGACATTTCATCAGAACACAAGAAGCAGATGGAGCAAGTGGGGTCAGACTATGCAACCTCAACGCCTCCCTCCCTCCCTCCCTCCATCAGGCATTTGTTCCAGCAAGGCTCCGTAACCTTCCCAAACAGGACCACAGGCTAGGGGATCAAGTGTTCTAATACATAAGCCTATGGAGTGATTTCATATTCAAACCACATCTCCTGGTAAATCTAAGAGAATCCCTCTTCCCTTGTCGGTAGGTGAATCAGTAAGGACTGTATAGAACAGCTAAGACCATAGAGAATTATTAGGATATCTTCCGGGGGGGCTTAGATACCAGCTTATGAAAAATTTCAAGATGTGATAGCATCTTAGTTCATTGAGTTTCTATAATAAATTACAAAGAAGTAACAACTACAGAAATTTCTTTATCACAATTTCAGGGACAGAAAGTCTGAATAGGCAGACTTAACAAGGACACATTCCAAGGAGAGACTTTTCTAGTCACCACTGGGGACCCATGGCATTTTGCTTATTTTGTTTTGTTAGGATAAGTGTTATCTTGAAATATATTTAAATATTCCTTATTAAAATATACCAAAAATTACCTTTCAGGGCATTTGCTTAATTAAACATGGAACTGGTAACATATGTGGTGTGATGGATTGTAAATGCCCCGCATAGTCTTGTGCATTTGCATACCTAGTCCCCACCTGCTGATGCTGTTTGGAGGCTTAAATGTGGCTTTACTGTTCCTGTCTGAAAGAACTGCAGGGATAGAAATGGAGAGAAGCCTGAGGAAAAGAAGGTCCAGCCACAGGCACAAAGTGGGATCCAGCGCAAGGGGAGGTCCCAAGGCCTGGCACTATTACCTAGCATGACTGCACTCTGGAAGACCCAACAAGGAGCTGAAAAAGTCAGAGGCAGATAGTTGCACTCAATCAATGGACAGAAGCAGCTGACCCCTGCTATTGAATTAGAGAGGGCTGAAAGAAGCTCAGGAGAAGGGCGATCCTCTAGGAGGACCAGCCGTCTCAATTAACCTAGATGCCTGAGATCCCTCAAACACTGGACCACCAGCCAGGCAGCACACACCAGCTGATATGAGGCCCCCAGCACATATACAGTAGAGAATCTCCAGGTCTGTGTTCAATCAGAGTGACGCCCCTAACCCTCAAGGGACTGAAGGCCCAAGGGAGCTTAGAGGTCAGGTGGGGTGGGGGTGGGGTTAGGGACAGGGGGTTGGGAGGAGGTATGGGATGTGGAACAGTTGAAGGATGGACGGGGTGGAGGAGGGAATAAAATATGGAGTGTAAAATAATAATAATTAATTAATTAATTAAAAAAAGAAAGAAAAGAGGAAACAATGTGGCTTTCCCGAGAGAAGCACATCATTTGGGGCAGCCACTGAGACTGCAGAGCCTCATGCCACTTGAGCTTTGCCCTCTCTGCTTGCTGCTTCTGGTTCAAGATAGGAGCTCTCAGCTTGCTACTCTGGCTGGCCTGCCTACTCTCAGCATCACCATCATGATAAGTTCTTATCCCTCCAGAACTGTAAGCCCAAATAAGCCCTTCCTCAAGTTGCCTTGGTCACAGTGTTTTATCACAGTAATAGAACAGTAATGAATACATTCTGTTTTCTAGCTTTCTGTCCATTTATGACTGCTGTAAAACTTGTTTAGAAGCCCTCTATCTCCCGTGCTCATGTAAGCTTCCCCGAAGGATAAAATGAAAGTACTAATTTCACAGGGATGCCAAGGTAATGTACAATTTTTAATGATAAGCCATAGCTAATATTTATTTATTCACACTTTAAATGGTGTTTTAAAAGCAGCATAACACAGCCCCAAAAATTAACAACATCACCACTTCAGAAGCAGGTACACCTGTCAGAGAGGCCAGAGAAATTCAAGCAATATAGGAATTTTCCCCTTGAATGGACTACTGGTCTCTTGCAGCTGAGTGAATAGTTGGGCACTCGTCTGATATCTGAACCAATTCTCCAGGTTTGAATATGAACAATAGGGATTGTTGTGTTCAAAGCCAAAAAAACAAAACCGAAAATCACTGGTTAAAAAAAAAAAAAAAAAGTGAAATTCACACACAAAAAGAAATTCTACAGGCAACTTTTGAATGCTGAGAATGAGAGAAATAGTCTTACATGGGAAGAACCCACCAACTTGTTATCTAATACCCAATGATCAGCCCTGAAAATGTACACACAAGTAACATTATACAGACTGAGAAGGTTGTGTTTATGTACCTAGAAATATGTGTGTGTGTGTGTGTGTGTGTGTGTGTGTGTAAATAGATTGTGTGTGTGTGTGTGTCTATGGAATAACAATTACTGAGAAAAAAAGAGGCCATGAATTTGAAAGAGAGCAAGGGGGAGTATATGGAAGTGTTTGGAGGGAAGAAGTGGAAAGTAATAGTCTCAAAAAATTAAGGAAATATTTTTTAAATCTTCTCATGTGGAGGCAAGATAGGATTCACAGAAGAGGGAGGAAGATGTCCTGACCCGCAGGATCCAGTTATTTGGGGGATCCGAGGGGAACCATGCCTGAAAGATAAATGGATGGGGGGGGGGAAGGAGGTGACCCTGCAATGTTTTGTCAAGGTCTCTTTATTTCGAAAAAGGTTACAGAATATAAGCTGTGAGAAGAAGGAAGTAAAGAGGGAGAAACTTGCTCCTGCCTCCACCCAGGGGCGGGGGTNGTTCTGCATACCTGCNCAGGAACACAGGATCTACTCTTATCTCAGGGGACATTCTGTGGTTTTTCCTGGAAAGTTTGCAGTTACTATTATCTGATCTTGGTGTTCTGTCAGCTGTCCTTTCAGAAGGTCAGAAGTTTCTCTAAAAAGGGGAGGGGAGAACTTTGGCTTATGGCTCAGTGTCGGTCTCCAACATCTCCCCCTCTTTTATGTTAAAGATGGAGCATCTGTCTTAGGCTACACGACGTGCATCCACACCAGCACCCCCTAACCCGATATGGTTGGGTTTGAGGGCAGAGTCTCTGCCTTAGGCTACATGAGCTGTCTCCATACCCAGCACTCTCAAATCAGAGTGGGCCCCTGGGTCATGGACTCATGATAGTCCCGTCATTGAGATGCTCTACAGCCTATCATGGGTGTGCCCCTGGTGTGTGGCATCATGCTATTCCCGTTGTTGATGTCTTCATAGCTTACCAAAGCATCCCTGGTTAGGACCTGGGTCCAAGATCATAAAATCTAGGCCCACTGAAGGGGTATCTAGGGGTTCAGCATAAGTATCTTGGTCAATGTCTTGGACCTCAAGGCAATGATAGTATACCGACACTGGCTTCTTAAAGGTTGCATCTACTTGTGATTTTACCAAATCTGTGACCTTCCTGAATGCCCAGGGTCCAAAGGAGATAAGTAAAATAAATCCTATCAGGGGTCCAAGGAGGGGAAGGAGGTAGAGCACCACTCCATTCCACACACTCCACATGGGATTGGCGAAGAGTTCTTGACATCTTTTTTCTAGGTCTTGTTGGTGTTTTCTGATTCTGTCTCTGACAATCCCAGACTTGTTTGTATAGCAACAGCATTTTTCCTGTAAAGCTAAGCAGATACCTCCCTTGTCTGCAGTTAGTAAATGAAGGCCTCGTCTATTTTGTAAGACCACTTCTGCCAGGGAATCCACTTGATCTTGAACGTCTTTTACTGACTGATAAACCATATTAACATCATTAATCAACTGTTGGGACAGCTTATTGTAAGTGTCTAGAGCCACCCCAACTCCAGTGGAGCCAGTAGCAAGTGCCCCAGATATCCCTAATCCAACCAAAAGGGGGATAAGCTGAACAGCTCTTTTACGTCTGGGGGCAAACATCAAAGAAACAATTACTGGGGCACTGACCATCAGACAATGGAGGCAAGGGTTTGGGCTTATTTACACACTTCCAATGTTGACTTGTCCCTCCAGTAGGAGAGCTGAAATATTGTAAGAAGGCATTCTTATCCCCACAATCAACCAAGTGGGTATATTGTGATAAGGGTATAGACTGGGTACCTCCTCCACAATCACAGGGCTGACCATACAGAGTGGTCAGGAGTGTAAGCCGATCGACAGATGGACCAAAGCCAGCTTCCCAGCTTCGATACCCTGTGATACCAACAGTAATCTGAGGACAAGCAACATCTGCATTTTCACCCTCTGTTGTGAAGAAGACGGGGAGGTTTCTTTTCCTGTAATTAAGCACAATTGGGCAATTTCTCAAGGGCCTCCCTGGGTGGATTATATACTTTGATTAGGCCATCTGGCAGCCATCGAGAGTTGCCCACTTGGGCATCATAAATGCAGGCATGTCACTTTCCCCAAATGAGGACCGGGTCAGGACCCTGACATTTGTGAGTTAGTGGATCTTTCCAAAGGGCCTGGGCATAATTTTCGGCAGTAGTAGGATGCCACAGGCGATCTGCAGCAGATTTGCCTTCATCATTGGCCATAAGATAATTTAAAACAAAGAGCGAATGGTTGAGCAGGGTCTTGTGGTTACCAGTCAATGGATATAAAACTCCCCCATTTGACTGTAGTTTGGAGATCATATTTTTAAAAGTTTGGTGAGCTCTCTCAACAATGCCTTGACCTTGAGGATTATATGGAATGCCAGTAACATTTTTAATGCCCAACTGTGAGCAGAACTGTCTAAAGCTGCTGCTGGTGTAGCTGGGGCCATTATCTGTCTTAATAGTTTTAGGCTGAGGTAAGACTGTAAGACAAGAAATAACATGACTGATAACATGTTTAGTGGCTTCTCCAGTCTGAAGCATGGCATAAATAAAACCACTAAAGGTATCAATGGTAACATGTATATATTTAAGCTTTCCAAATGGGGTAAAATGTGTAACATCCATTTGCCATAATTCTCCAGGAACTAAACCTTGAGGATTGACTCCCAAATGGGCCTCAGGCAAAAAGGTGAGGCAGCCTCTGCAGTTGTGCACTATCTGTCATGCCTGTTCTCTAGAAATGCCAAATTTATATCTTAAGATGCGGGAATTAAGATGATGGAGATCACGAGCCTTCTGAGCTTGAAGCAGGGAATCAGCAGGGCTGGGGGTAATTCGCTGAGCTATTCTTGTAATTTGAGTTGTGTGGTCTACAGACTCATTGCCCTGTGTTAAAGGACCAGGTAAACCAGAATGAGCACGTATATGAACAATAAAAAAATGTCAGGAATGTTCATGAATCAATTCTTGAAGGACCAAAAACAAGGATGCTGCATTAGTGGATGGGCGGATATATGGGGCGGTTTCCAAAAGTGGAACTGAACAAGCAACGTAGGAGCTATCTGTAAACAAATTAAAGGGTAGATCCGGCAATGTTTCAAAAACCTTGATAATAGCTTCCAACTCGACCAGCTGAGCAGAAGAAAAAGAGGTGGGAAACGGAAAAACTTTTGAATCAATGCTGCGATGCCACTGGAGGAGCTGTCAGTAAAAACCAGAGTAGCTCCGGCATTGGGTGCAGTCTTGGTTATCTTAGGAAACATTATGGGAGTTTTGTCTAAAAATTGAATAAGCTTATCAGGGGGATAATGATTATCAATAGTGCCCTGAAAAGAAACACAGCTAACGGCTCAGTCATCATCATATTGGCTCAACCATTGAACCTGAGAGGGACCATATGGAAGAATCAGGGTATCAGGGTCCTTTCCAAAAAGCTTGAGAGATTGTTCTCTTCCCATCCTAATTAGCTGTGACACCAGCCAAGGAGATGTAGAGAGAACCTTGGGAGGGGAGACTGACAAATGAACCCAAAAGAGGGGCTTAGTTTGCCAAAAAAGTCCCATGAGAGAGTGTGGAGGAATGAGGAAAAATATATTAGGGGGAGGAGGACCAAAGACACCAGTAGGTAAGACCTGAACACCATTTTCAGGTTTTAAAATTATACTGGTGGAGGTACACAGGTCCAATCCTGCACTCCCTGGAGTTGCTCTGAGGAGTTGGGTGGAGTGGGAGAAAGTTGGGGCATTGTTATCTGCTGACTGGTCCCCGAGGCCGGCAGAAAATGAATAGGTCTCAGGGCCCAGGGCTGGCCCCTCAAGCCATTTCCCTGAAGGGGTGTCAAAGGATTACCTATGGCATCCGTCTTGGAGAGGCACTGACTAGCCCAATGTTTGCCTCTCTTACATCAGGGGCACACCGTGGCAGGTACAGAAGGTGTTGGCCCCAGAGGCTGAGGCGGAGGACTCGGTCCCCCTGTGTCAGGGGGCACTGCTTGGCAAAATGGCCAGGCTGACCACATTTAAAGCAACTTTTGGAAGGGGCAACAGCTTGCAAAGCAGCCCCCATAGCCATATTCACACTCTGAGAAAGGTTCTGCGAGATTCTATGGGTGAAGGTATCTACGTCACCGCAAAGTCTCACAAAATCTTCAAGAGTCTTATTTTTAGTCTGGCCTCGAAGAACAGCCTAACAGGAAGAATTGGCATTCTCATAGGCCAACTGTTTTAAACTTGCTATTATTTTCCTCAGGGCCCAGGACCTTTTCAGCAGTTCAGACTAAGAGTCTCCCCACAAACTTATTGTAAGGTTCCTGAACTCCCTGAATAATCTTAGTCAAAGGTGTGGTCATAGAGCCCTTTGAAGGGACAGCCCACCATGCCCCAAGGGCAGCCTCATTAACCTGAGCCAGAAGTCCTGTGGGGAACTTAAGCTGGTGCCTCTCAGACACATATTTTCCCTGCCCACTAAACTTATTAAGGGTCCAGGCAGCCACAGGCACTTTAGGGTCTCTCTGGTTCTGCCTTGTGAGAGATTGGCACCTATCTAGAAAATCAGCTTTCCAAGACAAAAACTGCCTGGGTAACTCTAAACCATTCGGCAGGGGTGAGGTAGCACCCTGTGGAAAGGGCCTCAAGCATGGAAACAGTAAAGGGAGCATCAGGACCATAATTTTTTGACTGCAGTATTAATGTCCTTAAGAGGCTTAAACTTTAATCTTTTATACTGAGTCATCTCTTGTGGTGGGGCCTCAGGAGCTGCTGCTGCGGTCTCATTATCAGCTTCACTATCCATGTCACCATTTTCTGTATCAGCAACAGGGTCCTCCTCTGAGGAGGAAGCATCTTTGGTGCTCTGACGGATTAACACAGGGACCGCTAAGGATTTTTTTTTGAACTAACTCTCGGGGAGGTTTTGTTAGAATGAGGAGAAGGAGGAGGAGGA
>NC_034597.1:91173407-91187690 GCF_900095145.1 Mus pahari
AGAAGAAGAAGAAGAAGAAGAAGAAGAAGAAGAAGAAGAAGAAGAAGAAGAAGAAGAAGAAGAAGAAGAAGAAGAAGAAGAAGAAGAAGACAAAGTGGAAGGAGAGGAGACAGAGGTGAATGGGGAGGAGGAGGAGGAGGAAATCAAAGTTTCCATGTATAGACATAATGTGTAATGAATGATTCAAGTGTACTAAACAGGAATCAATACAAGAACCAAAATTTAAGATGTGATTTGGAAATCAAATTCTAACTGATGACAATAGGTTGACCGTTTATAAGCTTCCAGAAGAGTTGCTACAAATACTTCTAAATAGACAGGGTCCCTGTAGTGGCAAGAAGTATATAATAGATGGCAAAGTAGCAATTGCTTCAAAGACAGGCAGGCAGACTGATTTCAAAATTAAAGCCTACATCTGAAAGTTACATGTGAATAACCAATAGCCTGGAGTAAAGCCAGGCTTTAGTCCAGTGAGCATCTGAAAGCACACATGCACACTATGAGCTGGTGCAGTAAAAAATTTCTAGCGATAAGTAACATAAGAAAATACTGCCCTACTAATTTTAAAGGTTGAAGTTCTTCAAGGATTGTAGTTCTGAAAATATACAGTTGTAGAGAGCAAGCAGGGACCTCCATCAAAAGACACCAAGATGTTCTAAAATTTAAATGTAGACTGTAGGACATTTAAACACAGCACAGCAAATTTACTACATACACATAAGCCTCTGCAATAAAGAAAGAGACTGCAGACTGCTAAAGAGTATGTTATAAACTGCAGGCTACACCAATCTGTTATGTGAATGACTGTCAATATCCAAATCTGAAATAATTTCAGTGATGGGAATAAACATTAAATATTTACCAGCTGGTGCACTGCTGGGTCGATGAGACCCATCTCCCTCCCATGAGTACACACAATAATAAATGAATAGACCTTGGCTCCCAGCAGCAAGAAGGGGTTGCCTTGAGATTGCAAATCAATGGCACCACCGTGAGCACATCAATAGGTTAAGCGATAAATGGAGGTTGCTGTCATTTTTCAAAATGTTGCAATTAACTGGGGGGGGGGGAGGGTTAAAGGAAGGTTTTTGCTGTTTGCTTTATATACTTTCAAATTTACTAAATTAATTCTTAAGGAAATTCTGACTGAAGTGTACATTCTTAAAAGGAAATCTTGTCCCAAACTCATAAAGTTGCCTAATATTAAATCTACTTCCTATTCCTAAAAATAATTTATTTTAAGATCTTAGTGCTAAGAAAAGGTGCAATATCTAAATTCTTGAGACAAAAAGGGAGATGAAGTTACAATGAACAGTGGTCATGGGAACCTATAAAAGCAAAAAAGAAAAAATAATGTGATTTTTTCTTTATTCTGTCAAATCTCATGGCTTCTAAGTTATCCTGAGCCAATACGGTTCCCAAATAATGGCTTATAGAAAATTTTAGGGCTGATGCTGTCTCTTGGAGACAAAGATACTGAACTTTTAGAGTAGATTCAGAGTTGTGGGCTTATTCAATAAAGCGATTGATAGTAAGAAGTCCATTAAAAATAAGAGTGGGCTCTGTGTACCTTCCCTGCCAGGGAAGAACTTGCCTCTAGGGAGTGCTCTGACTCCAGGACTCGGGAGATTGTCATTTTCTCTTTGGTGACACTCTAAGGCAGGTCCACTCAGGAGTGCACAGGCCACAGAAGAGCCAAAGCAGCTGGGACAGGGTCATACCTTCCTCCATCTACAGATGGGGCTGTTCTGCAGCACTCTGTGCACTGGTCTTGCCAGGAGAGAACTGGTCTCCCAGGAGTGCTAACACAGGCTTACAGACTCACAGGAGGAACAAGCTCCAGCCAGAGGCAGCAAGAACATCTAACACCAGAGATTACCAGATGGCAAAAGACAAACACAAGAATCTTACCAACAGAAACAAAGGCTACTTGGCATAATCAGAACCCAGTACTCCCAGCAAAGTGAGTCCTGGATACCCCAACACACCAGAAAAAAAACAAGATTCAGATTTAAAATAATATCCCATGGTGCTGATAGAGGATTTTAAGAAGGATATATATAATTCCCTTAAAGAAATACAGGAGAACATAGCTAAAAGGAGGAAACACAAAAATCCCTTAAAGAATTGCAGGAAAATACAAGCAAACAGGTAAAGAATTGAACAAAACCATCCAGGATCTAAAAATGATAGTAGAAACAACAAATCACAAAGGGAGACAACTCTGGAGAAGAAAACCTAGAAAAGAAACCAAAAAGGATAGATGCAAACATCACCAACAGAATACAAGAGATGGAAGAGAGAATCTCATGTGCAGAAGATTCCATACAAAACATTGACACGACAATCAAAGAAAATGCAGAATGCAAAAAGATCCTAACCCAATACATCCACGAAATCCAGGATACAATGAGAAGACCAAACCTAAGGATAATAGGTATAGATGAGAAGGAAGATTTCCAACTTAAAGGGCCGGTAAATATCTTCAACAATATTATAGAAAAAAACTTCCCTAACCTAAAGAAACAGATGCCCATGAACAGACAAGAAGCCTACATAACTCAAATAGTGTGAACAAGAAAAGAAACTCCCCTCATCACATAACAATCAAAATGCCAAATGCACAAAACAAAACAAAACAAAACAAAAACGAATATTAAAAGCAGAAAGGGAAAAAGGTCAAGTAACATATAAAGGCATGCCTATTAGAATTAAACCAGACATCTCACCAGAGACTATGAAAGCTAGAAGATCCTGGACAGATGTCACACAGACCCTAAGAGAACACAAATGCCAGCCCAGACTACTATACCCAGCAAAACTCTCAATTACTCTATATGGATAAAACAAAATATTCCATGACAAAAACAAATTTACACAATAGGTTTCCACAAATCCAGCCCTTCAAAGGATAATAAAGGGAAAAATCCAACACAAGGAAGGAAACTACACTGTAGAAAAAGCAAGAAAATAATCTTTCAATAAACCAAAAAGAAGATAGCCACATGAACAGAATCCCAACTCTAACAACAAAAATAACAGGAAGTAATAATTACTTTTCCTTAATATCTCTTAATATCAATAGACTCAACTCCCCAATAAAATAATATAGACTAAAAGACTGGCTATGTAACCAGGAAACAACATTTTGCTGCATACAGGAAACCCACTTCAGTGACAAACAGAGTAGAAGGCTGGAAAAAAATTTCCAAGTAAATGGCCCCAAGAAACAAACTGGAGTAACCATTCTAATATCGAATAAAATTGACTTTCAACCTAAAGTTTTCAAAAAAGACAAAGGTCATCAAAGGTAAAATCTACCAAGATGAACTCTCAATTCTGAATATCTATGCTCCAAATGCAAGGGCACCCACATTCGTAAAAGAAACTTTACTAAAATTCAAAACACACATTGAACTGCACACAGAAATAGTGGGAGACTTCAACATTCTACTCTCACTAATGGACAGATCATGAAAACAGAAATAAAACAGAGAGACGGTGAAACTAACAGAAGTTATGAAACAACCTCATAGCTCTGAGTGTCTCCAAAAAGAAACTGGAGAGAGCATACACCAGCAGGTTGACAGCAGACCTGAAAGCTCTAGAACAAAAAGAAGCAAATTCACCCATGAGGAGTAGACAGCAGGAAGTAATCAAACTCAGGGCTGAAATCAACCAAGTGGAAACAAAAAGAACTAGAATCAACAAAAAGAAACAACAAAAAGAATCAACAAAAAGAATCAACCAAACCAGGAGCTGGTTCTTTGAGAAAGTCAACAAGATAGATAAACCCTTAGCCAGACAAACTAGAGGGCACAGGGACAGTATCCTAATTAACAAAATCAGAAATGAAAAGGGAGACATAACAACAGAATCTGAGGAAATCCAAAAAATCATCAGATCCTACTGCAAAAGCCTATACTCAACAAAAACGGAAAATCTGGATGAAATGTATCTTTTTCTAAATAGGTACCAAAGTTAAATTAGGATCAGTCTAGTGATATAAACAATCCCATATCCCCTAAAGAAATAGAAAAAGTCATTAATAGTCTCCCCCCCCCCAAAAAAAAAAGAAAAAAAAGAAAAAAAGCCCAGGACCAGATGGCTTTGGTGCGGAATTCTATCAGACCTTCAAAGTAGACCTAATACCAATACTCTTCAAACTATTTCACAATAGAAACAGAAGGTACTCTATTCGTTCTATGAAGCCACAATTACTCTGATACCTAAACCACACAAAGATCCAACAAAGAAAGGGAGCTTCAAACCAATTTCCCCTAGGAATATGCAAAAATACTCAATAAAATTCTCACAAACTGAATCCAAGAACATATCAAAATGATCATGATCAAGTAGGCTTCATCCCAGTGATGCTGGGATGATTCAACATACAGAAATCCATAAATGTAATCTACTACATAAACAAACTCAAAGACAAAAAACCCATGATCATCTCATTACATGCTGAGAAGGCATTTGACAAAATCCAACACCCATTCATGATAAATGTCTTGGAAAGATCAGGAATTCAAGGCCCATACATAAGCATAATAANAGCAATATACAGCAAACCAGTAGTCAACATCAAACTAAATGGAGAGAAACTTGAAGCAATCCCACTATAATCAGGGACTAGACAAGGCTGCCCACTTTCTCCCTACCTATTTAACATAGTACTTGAAGTCCTAGCCAGAGCAATTAGACAACAAAAGGAGATTAAAGGGATACAAATTGGAAAGGAAGAAGTCAAAATATCACAATTTGCAGATGATATAGTAGTATAAATAAGTGACTCCAAAAATTTCACCAGAGAACTTCTAAATCTGATAAACAACTTCAGCAAATTAGCTGGATATAAAATTAACTTAAACAAATCAGTGCCCTTTCTCTACACAAAGGATAAACGGGCTGAGAAAGAAATTAAGGAAACAACACCCTTCACAATAGTTATAAATAATATAAAATACCTTGGTGTAACTCTAAGCAAGTGAAAGATCTGTATGATAAGAACTTCAAATCTCTGAAGAAAGAATTCAAAGAAGATCTCAGAAGAAGGAAAGATCTCCCATGCTCACGGATTGGCAGAATTAATATAATAAAAGTGGCTGTCTTGCCTAAAGCAATCTACAGATTCAATGCAATCCCCATCAAAATTCCAACTCAATTCTTCACAGAGTTAGAAAGAGCAATTTGCAAATTCATCTGGAATAGCAAAAAAAAAAAAAAAAAAAACCTAAGATAGCAAAAACTATTCTCAACAATAAAAGAACTTCTGGTGGAATCACCATGCCTGACCTTAAGCTGTACTACAGAGCAATTGTAATAAAAACTGCATGGTACTGGTACAGTGACAGACAGGTAGATCAATTGAATAGAACTGAAGACCCAGAAATGAACCCACACACCTATGGTCACTTGATCTTTGACAAAGGATCTAAAACCTTCCAGTGGGAAAAAAGACAGCATTTTTAACAAGTGGTACTGGCTCTACTGGCATTTATAATGTAGAAGAATGTGAATCAATCCATTCTTATCTCCTTGTACAAACCTCAAGTCCAAGTGAATCAAGGACCTCCACATAAAACCAAGACACTGCAACTTATAGAGCAGAAAGTGAGGGAAAGCCTCTAAGATATGGTCAGAGGGGGAAAATTCCTGAACAGAACACCAATGGCTTATGCTGTGAGATCAAGAATTGACAAATGGGATCTCATAAAATTGCAAAGCTCCTGTAAGGCAAAGGACACTGTCAATAAGACAAAAAGATCGGTAAAAGATCTTTACGAGTCCCGTATTCGACCAAATAACCCTATTATAAAATGGGGTACAGAACTAAACAAAGAATTCTCAACTGAGGAATACCAAATGGATGAGAAGCACCTAAAAAAAATATTCAACATCCTTAGTCATCAGGGAAATGCAAATTAAAACAAGTCTGAGATTCCATCTCACAACAGTCAGAATGACTAAGGTCAAAAACTCAGGTGACAGCAGATGCTGGCAAGGATGTGGAGAAAGAGGAACACTCCTCCATTGCTGGAAGGATTGCAAGCTGGTACAACCACTCTGGAAATCAGTCTGGCAGTTCCTCAGAAAATTGGTTATAATACTATTTGAGGACCCAGCATTACCCCTCCTGGGCATATACCCAGAAGATGCTCCAACATGTAATAAGGACACATGCTCCACTATGTTCATAACAGCCTTATTTATAAAAGCCAGAAACTGGAAAGAATCCAGATGTCCCTCAACAGAGGAATGGATACAGATAATGTGGTACATTTGTACAATGGAGTACTATTCAGCTACTAAAACAATGAATTTATGAAATTCTTAGGCAAATGGATGGATCTGGAGGGTATCATTCTGAAAGAGGTAACCCAATCACAAAAGAACACACATGATATACACTCACTGATAAGTGGATATTAGCCCAGAAGCTCAGAATACCCAAGATACAATTTAAAAAACACATGAAACTAAAGAAGAAGGAAAACCAAAGTGTAGATACTTTGATCCTTCTTCAAAGGGGGAACAAAACACCCATGGAAGGAGTTTCAGAGACAAAATGTGGAGCAGAGACTGAAGGAATGACCATCCAGAGACTGCCCCACCTGGGGATCCATCCCATAAAGAACCACCAATCCCAGACGCTATTATTGATGGCAACAAGAGCATGCTGACAGGAGCCTGATATAGCTGTCTCCTGAGAGATTCTGCCAGTGCCTGACAAATACAGAAGTGAATGCTCACAGCCATCCATTGGACAAAGCACAGGGTCCCCAATGAAGGAGCTAGAGAAAGGACCCAAGGAGGTGAAGGTGTTTGCAGCCCATAGGAGGAACAACAATATAAACTAACCAGTACCCCCAGAGCTCCTTGGGACTAAATCACCAATCAAAGAAAACACATGGAGAGACTCATGGCTGGCTGCATATGTAGCAGAGGATGGCCTAGTCGGTCATCAATGGGAGGAGAGGCCGTTGGTCTTGTGAAGGTTCTATGCCCCAATATAGGGGAATGCCTGGGCCAGGAAGCAGGAGTGGGTGGGTTGGTGAGTAGGCAGGGGAGGGTATAGGGGGTTTTCAGAGGGGAAACCAGAAAAGGGGATAATATTTGAAATATAAATAAAGAAAATATCTAATAAAAGCATATGAAAAAATGAAAAAAATGTGAGTGGACTTTTTATACAGCCCTTCACACACTTGCTGAGGTACGGCCTGTTGTGACACATCATGTCAGTGTCACCTTCATGGTCCTCACTCCTCTCATTCCAGTCATAGTAGTAACTTGTCCTGAAAAAGTACCTGATAATAGCAACTTAAGAAAGAAGGGGTTTATTTGGGCTCACAGCTTGGGGTTATAACCCATGATGGTGGAAAACACATGGAGGCAGGGCCTTGTGAGACCCGGGAGAGGTGAATTTTGCTGCTCAGATCTCTTCTTAAATCCCATGCTTTGGAATGGTGCCCTTACACATCAGCTAACCCAGTCTAGAATCTCCTTTAGAGAAATTCCCAGAGGCTTGCATCCTAGATGTTTCCAGAACCAGTCAAATTTATGATATTAACCACATCAATCAAGGCCTATGTGATGCATCCTAACACATAAGCAAGTCCCATAATGCACCAGTGAGAGGTCCTGTAACCAGAGTGGGCTCCCACACATGTTAGGAATAAAATAACACTGATAGTAAAGGTACCTCGGTAGAATTAGAAAACCTGTATCTTTGGAACTGGTATTAATTAGAGAGAAACTTCAGACATTGTTTGATACAACCAAAAGTTTATTTCTATACTCGAAAATATGTTGTTTTGCAGAATGATAGTTTTAAATAATAATTTCTTACATAGTAATATTCTATTCATTTGGTTATTGGGAGGAAAGACATATTAGAACTATTTTTACTGTAAAAATCTATTTGTTTAGAATAGATTACTTACTCAAAATAATAGGTTTCATAACAACATTGTGATACATGTATGTAATGTACTTAAATCATAGTCACAGCTACCACTCCATCTTGGCCCCCTTCTTTCTACTGGTTCCACCTTCCCTGAATAGATCTTCTGTTACTTTCATGTTTAAAAAATAAAATAAAATTGATTCTTTGTCATTTGACATATTTTATCTCTGTATTTTCAAGTGTGAAATATTTTTTTAAGTATCTCTGAAAACTTCCATTACTTGTCTATGGCAAGTATACTTTTATAGAAACTTGAAAGCCTGTTACGTATTGTCCATAAAATTATTACAAAGATACACATATGTCTATAGTGGGAATTATCTACTAGTTAAACTAGTTAAAGTGCTCCCAGTATAAATCAGTTTATGAAAGGTATCAATAGCATGACATGTACTTTTCTGATTCTTTGAATCTATATAGACTCTGTAAGCCCTCTGGCAGAAAGGCTTAGTCAGTGGTTGCATTTCCTACAGCCTTTCATATTAGGCCATGTCTAAAATACAGATGCTAAATGTACCTTTGACAAAAAATATTAAGTCATCCCATACATATCAGCATTTATTTCTTGTGCCTCTACTGTGTGTGACAAGCCAGGAGATGAACAGACATTTCAAAAGCATAAGACAAACTCATGTAACCTCACAGGTTTGAAATAAGTAAAGTTCAAGTATGAAAACATACATGCAAAAAGAAAAGCACACACGTAAATAGAAAATGCTGCATTTCCCCAAATCATCTTGGTGCAAGTGTTTTTTAGGGAAGAGGATAGGTTGAAAAGTCCTGTCAGTGAGATTGCAGAAGGCACCTGAGCAGATGTTCATTCATATACATAGGAGCAAAGATCAATTATGTGTCCCTGTGTCTTCCAGGTCTTCTGATAGGTGGGTGAGCAACCTAGCGGTAGACATCAGAAGAGAATGGCCATAGTGCATAGATGGGCAAAAGCAGATGATGGCCTCTCAGAAGGTTCAGAAGAACAAAGATGACTGAGGGAATGGGAAAAAAGAAGAAAAAGAAAATGGAGCAAAGTAACAGTCATCATGTTCTTGGAAGTCAGGCAAAGGAAAGCCCAGTGAATGTGTACTCTGTATTTGTCCTTAATGCTTTCATGTTCCTTAACATAGGACTTCTACTCATATACAGTGTCTAGCATGTGCTCTAGAAAATATTCAGAATATGCCACACACACACGTACACACACACACAGAGACAGACATTTGTTTTCTTAATAAAACCATTGACTCTACTATGTACCACATGTAGACTAGTATAGGCTTAACCATCAAGGTATCCTGGGGGATAGTTGACACTAATATAGTTACAACTATAAAAAAAAATCTATCAATAGCTCTAGTTTGGAAGGTACTAAAACTGGTTCAATTGGTTCAATTGGTAATCTTTGTGAAACCACACAAAAATGTAAAGCTAGTTACAGGGACTTGAAAGGCATGTTTTACAAATGAGGGATGTTCAAATCTAAGCTTCATTTACTTCAAAGCAAATCCAGTTCTGCTTCTGACTCAAACTTAGGGGATTGTTCTTAAAAGATACAACAATTATGCTATTATGCGAGGCCATTCACATAAAACCCTCACAAATCTATATAAAGTGGGGAGGAGATGGAAATATATTTTAAAGACTATTTATAAAGTCACTGTTTGTCATTAATTATACAAATCATTTCCTATGTGCCCATCTTTAACACATTCTTTTAATTAAATTCAGGCCTAATATAGAAACCATCTCATTACGTTACTATAATCAGATAGGAGCAGTTTCTCATTACATTTAAATGCACTGCAATTCCCAGTGTCAAGGTAAACATATATAGAATGTTGATTGCAATTACTCATTAAAACTTGTCAAGAATTTGCATGGATTATGGGCCATACTATTATTGTAATGATTATGGGAGAAATGGAAAATGAAATGAGTGACTTTTTATGCTTTAGATAATGAAGAATGTGTTTCTACCAAAGAACACACATTGCTGTCAGTATGCTTCAACCATTGGTTGAACTCCCTTAAGTCTATGCTTTTCTGCCAGCTCAGGGACTTCTCCTCCAAAAATTTTCACGGAGATTTCACAAAACAACAGAACATACAAAATATGTCACAGATGCAGATTCTTATTCTGAATTTCCTGTTTCTACCTGAGTCCATGCTGGCTTTGTATTCGGTGATGAAACTCTAGAGGGATTATCTGATAGTTCTGCTTCGCCACGGAACAGTGGCAATCAACTCAGGCTTCTAGCCCTCATCTCCCATCATTAACATCAGCTCTTCCTGTGGCAGATCATACCCCCGCCTGTTGCTCTGGTCTAGTAGGTCTGAGAGAACATGTGACTGGAACCAGACCAATTGTACTCTCTGGGATAATGTGTGAAGCAACAGCAGAATGACAAATAATACACAAACCATTGGAGTTGGTTGTTCTCTAGGACACAGGTCAAGGCAGACACTCTCAGTAGATTCCTGACAGTTGCATGGCGATTGGGCAGCTCAGGTTTGTTACTTTCCCAAATGCCTTCTACACAGTCCTCCCATTCTTCGTCAATTTCTCTTTGCTAAAGTTATGAAACACAGGTCTCTGCTGATATCAACCAATATGACTAACTTAGAAATGAAAAGGACTCCATCACCAAGCTCATAGGATTACTTGTGCTTATTTCCCTCCATAACTCTGCAGCTACATTGCAGAAAAATAAGACAGGGGTGGTAGTTCATGCCTGGGGTATATTCCCAGTCCTCAAGGCATGAAGGAATGAGTATTGATCATTAAGAATTCAATACCAGCTTAGGTATGCCATATTAAGTTCCAGATCAACCTGGGGTATAAGAATGAAATCATTTGGATGGAACACAGGGTCCCCAATGGAGGAGCTAGAGAAAGTACCCAAGGAGCTGAAGGGGGCTGCAACCCTGTAGGTGGAACAACAACATGAACTAACCAGTACCCCCTGAGCTTGTGTCTCTAGCTGCATATGTAGCAGAGGATGGCCTAATCAGCCATCACTGGGAATAGAGGCCCCTTGGTCTTGCAAACTTTATATGACCCAGCACAAGGGAAGGCCTGGGCCAAGTAGTGGGAGTGGGTGGGTAGGGGAGCAGGGGCGGGGGGTTATAGGGAACTTTTGGGATAGCATTTGAAATGTAAATAAAGAAAATAATAAAAAAAGAATGAAATCATTTTGCAACATAACACAACACAAAACAAAACAAAAACAATTGAAAAAATCTTCTCCTTGCCCTGATCCAAAAACAAACAAACAAACAAAAGAGCATACAGAAAAACACCTTACAGAAACTTAAGTAAAAATGTACACATTCAAATCTGCAGTGCCAGAACTAGATCTCCATCAGTGTTTGCTGTAACAGTGTCTCATAGAGAGAATCCCTACAGAGAAGGATTTTGGATTCAAGTTGTTATAGGGAAAACTAATTTTTGAGTTAAGAAACATCCTCTTGTGATGTGAAATCATATCAGAATTTTTTTCTTTCTTTGTGCAGGACCTAAAGTTTGTATTTACTTTGGGAGAGGATTTTTAGCTAAAATCAGTAAACTTTTAACTTCGTTAAAGCAGAATAGCAGATTTGTATTTATCTGTCTTTGTATAACTCAAAGGAAATTAATTCTGAAAAATTGAAATTGGCAAGCCACTTACCTCTTGAGGCAGTCTAATTGCTTTATCTATTTAAACAACACAAACAAGTAGACAGGGAGACTTGGTGTGCTTCCAGGTTCGGCATCTCCCTGATGATTTTGCTATCAGCCCAAGAGGTTACCATTGGTCACTTAACTCTGTATTGGGGAAGCAGATTCTCTATAGACTCTTTCAGGAATGATGCCCAGCACAATACTGCTAAATGCCTGGTCTCTCTCCCTCTCAACCCAAGAACTCACATTTGAAAAAATGGAGAGCTGTATTCTCTGTCATGGCTATAACTCTGTCTCCAGAGTTGGACCATGTTTAGTGCCAGACTTTTATATAAATCACTTTTAAAATAAAATCTATGCCTGAGTAGTATTATTTCAAATATTAATTAATTACTAATAATTTCATAACAACCATTGATTTTTTTTTTTCTGCTTGTACCTCTTAATCATCCAAATTATGGCAAACTTGTGCAAGAATCAGCCTATCTGATCTTTTAGTTTACTTCTCAACTAGACTCCAAGCAGGGTGAGAGGGAGGAAAGGGAGACATGCTTTGAGAGTGATGTGTGTGTGTGTGTGTGTGTGTTGTATTAGCATGTATAAAAAGTATATGTGCATATGTGCATATGTAAGTGGAGGGCAAAGAACAACCTTGAGTGTCATTCCTTGCACAGGGTCCTTTTTTTTTTTTTTTTTTTTTTTTTTTTTTTTTTTTTTTTTTGTAGAAACAAGGTTTTATAATTATTTATGTTGCTGTAATTAAACTCTCTGACCAAAACCAGCTTAGAAGGAAAGGCTTATTTCGCTTACAGCCCCAAGTTATAACTCATCATTAAGGGCGGCCAAACAGAAACTTGAGCAGCTATCCCCATCACATGCACACTCAAGACTAGAGAAGAAAAAAAAGAGGAATCCATGTTGCGTTCCCGCTTGAATTCAGCTATCCATCCTACTCTTACAGAGCATGAGCTCCCAATGGTACTCCCCACAGTAGGCTGAGTTTTCCTATATTAATTAATCATCAGTACATTCTCCCATGAGCCAACCTGACCTAGACAGTTCCTTAACGGAAGTTCTCTTTCCAGGTTGTGTCAAGTTAAAACAGGGCAATACATGTGGTCTCTCACCAGCCGAGGACTCGCCAAGTACTCTAGGCCGTTGGCTTACAAGCCCAGGGATCGCACTGTCCCTGTCTCTCTGGGCAGGAAGAGAAGAGGACTCGACCATGCTTTGCTATTTTAGATGTGGAGTCTCAGAATCAACCTTAGGTGCTCATGCTTGTAAAGTAAAACGCCTTATTGACTTATCTATCTCTCTGGGTCTACATCACATTTTACTTTTAACTAATACGTGAAACACATAAAAGTTAAAAATAGTAATCATGTACCATGAACTGGCAATACATATATAGTTAAATAGTCTTTAAATCAGCTAAAACATATTTATCTTCTTGGATTTTTATCTTTTTTTTGTAATGAAACTTCAGTTGGTATTTGATACTGAGTAGAAATCTTGTAGCACTGGCTGGCCATGCGTCGTGTACCCCAGGATGGCCTTGAACTTGACTATGTAGTTCATAACGGCTTTTAACTCCTGACCCTTCTGCCCATGATTCCCCAGTATTCAGAAATGTACTACTATGCCAAGATCAATATGACAAGAATTATGAAATCTTTTGAAATGTTTAATACATGTCTGCTATCTCTACTTGCCCTTGCCCTATTGTGTAATAGTACCCAGAACTTGAATTTATTCGCTATACCTTAATGTGTTTGAGTTAACTAACTTTCCCTCATATTTCCCCACTCACCATCACTGGCCTGCCTCTCAAAACTACCATTCTGCTTAGCATCTATAAGATACTTTTCATAGTACGTAATGGGGTTCATTAAGTACTTGTCTGTGACTGGCATTTCAGTTGACATAATGCTATCCATGTTTTCACAAATGACAAGATTTTATGATTATAGGTAAATGATATTCCATAGTGTGTGTCACATTTTCTTCCTCTATTCATTAATTAATGGACACTTAGTTACAGTTTTCTTGGCTATTATGAATAGAGCTAACAACATCATCAATCACTAGATAAAATTTGTCAACCCCAAGACATGGTGAATGCTATGGTGCCAAAGAGAAACACTAAAAACAAAAGTCTTGATAACATCCATATGTTGGATAATCTTCAGAAATCAGCTGAAGAAAAAAGATTAATGGAGATTTATTAAAATAACAATGTAAATTATAATAGGCTAGAGTGATAATTTCAGGAAATGGTGATGTGTTTCACATGCAATGAAGATAGCACACATGTTCCCATTTCTATCTGTTGGCTCTAGAAAAGAAACTGTGAGGTTGTTTCTTGTCTCTGACACTAATTGAAGATGTGAGAGTTTGTGTCCCAACTCCCATACCCTCCTAGCTGTCAAGCTTCTGAATCAATGTTTTTGTGTATATTTAGCATAAGGTATTAGAAGTGACATTGAAGTTGTCACTTCAATGAACAATAATGTTGTCCTATAAGGGAGAGATTCACAACTTTCACATACCTAGAAATGTTTGTGTCTCTAGCTGCATATGTAGCAGAAGATGGCCTAATTGGCCATCATTGGGAAGAGAGGCCCCTTGGTCTTGTAAACTTTATATGACCCAGCAC
>NC_034597.1:91188295-91205363 GCF_900095145.1 Mus pahari
CTCTCTCTCTCTCTCTCTCTCTCTCTCTCTCTCTCTCTCTCTCTCTCTCTCCTGCCTTACTATCCCAAACTTTAGTATCTTTTTCTTGCCTTGTTATGAGATCCAGCCCATTCTTCTAAGCAAACAACTCTCCTAATATGCTCCAGCCTCCACACTTATCCCAGAAGCTTGCACATTATCTTCCCTTCAAGGAGAAGACAGAATTCTCAAATACCTTGACATCTTTCATGCTCCTTGATTTTTCTGTAGCCAATCTGATTTTCAGGTCAATTTGTTCTGGTTTTTATATGCAATGTATATGCTTTACATGGTATTCTTCACAACTTCATGATATTGTGCACATAAGTGTGCAAGAGGTATGAATGTCTGCAATGATAAGAGGTGTATTGCATAGATAAGATTTTTCTTTATGTCTTCATGGCTTAACATATCTCATACACTTTTTGTTTCTGTTCATTGTTGGAAACATGATGCTTCTAAATACGAGTATTAGGCAATGTTAAAATAGATTATTTCTGTCGGAATTGTGACTGAAGGTTCAGAATAATAAATGCCAACTGCTCCACTTTTGCTCCTTCAATGAAAAAAAAAAAGTTACTTTAAGAATTCACATGACTGTGGGCCCCTAACCACAATTTATAGTTTATGATTCGTAGGCGGGGGTTTGTATCTTTCTTGTCAGCTCCAGTAGGTTACAAAAGAAAGAAAATTCAACAAGATGAGTTGCTAGGTTTTCATGCACACCTGGGATTTAAAATGGTTCGGGTAATTGTGCTTTTTCTCTCGAAAATTTTCCATGAATAGCTTCTCAGGGAGGGAAGCAAAATCCCCACTCCTCTGAGTAGTTCAAATTATCCCTGTGAAAGTCCTCCCAGTCTATCTGGCGCTTCTTGGACAACAGGATGTCTTCTCGTTATGTTAGTACCTGAAACAGGCTAGTCTAAGTAATTCATGTGTGTTCCAGTGTAATCCCATTCTGATATAAAGCATCTGCCTGCTCCAGCTCCAGTGGTGGAAAAAAAAGAAAGAAGTCATTTTTTCCTCTTTTTCTGACACCATCTCCAGTTAAAGATCCTGCTCTCTCACTACAGCTTCTGTGTTCACAACATAAAGAAGAGGAACTGAGGGCAGAAAAGTATCCCCCAATGTCCACAGATGTGTGAAGAAGGCATAAGAGGCAGCCCAGAGAACTGGAGCCCAGAAAACTAGAAAGACAGAGATCAAAGCAAAGCTTCTTAGTGGAGCTTCATACCTACTATAGGAGATGCCACATGATCCAAAAGGAGATGAGGTGAAATACCTGGGTGTTTTCTTCCTTGTTACCTGCCACCTCAGCCACAGGGGGAATATGTCTAATCTTGTCTTTCCCATCACCTCCCCTTCAACTCACTGAGATGGAAAGTACTGTGGCTGGCCCCTTACACCTCTTCCCATGGTCACTGGAGATATTTAAATATCTACAAGTAGAGCTTTTGTTTGTTTGTTTGTTTGTTTGTTTGTTTGTTTGTTTGTTTGGGACAGGGTTTCTCTGTATATCCCTGGCTTTCCTGGAACTCACTTTGTAGACCAGGATGGCCTGGAACTCAGAAATCTGCTTGCCCCTGCCTCCCAAGTGCTGGGATTAAAGGCGTGCACCACCACCACCTGGCTTACTTTTCTTGATAGAAGAGGACAGACTCCAAAATGAACCATATCCTGTGTCTGACATTTGGCCCACAGGAAAAATCCAACCTAAAGTATTTTAATAAAATCCCAGTTACCTTCTAGCTTAGTTTGAGAATTTCCCAAAAGGAATCTCCAAGACAAGGGAATGAGCATTTAATTTGGAAATGTGATCTCAAGAAACAAGAGTGAGAGGCAAAGGAAATGTGGATGCTGTATTAGTTTCCTATTAGTGCTGTAAAACATTATAATAAACAACATCAGACTTAAAATGATGCAAATGTTTTCATTCACAAGTTCAAAAACCAACATCTCAGTGGGGATAGTTTCTTCAAGAGCCTCTAAGTCTTGAATCCTTTTGCTCATTTTCTCTAATTCTAGAAGCCATGATTCTTTAGCTCATGATCCCTTTCCCATGTCACTCAACAGCTTGCCTCCACCCCTTCATCTTGTATTGCTTCTATTTTGCCTTCTTCATGTAAGTACTCTTGTAAGTATATTGATGCCATGGAGAGAACCCAGAACAATATGCACCTCAAAGTCTATAAATTAACCACTTTAAACTAGCCCTTTTGTTACATCTCAAACATTCAGATGCCAGGGACTGCTACACAGCCATCATTGTGGTGCCCTTATTCCACTTCTCACTGAGATACTAGACCATACAGAGAGTGGCAGAACCAGTAGAGGCTGGAGATAAGTGAATTAGCCAGGTCAGATATAATCAAGAATCTTTGATTAATCAAGAACCATTCATATGAACACATAGATAGATAAAGAGATATAGATAGATAGATAGATAGATAGATAGATAGATAGATAGATAGATAGATAGATAGATAGCTATTCAGATATAATCAAGAACCACTCATATAATCAAGAACTACTTATATGACCAAGAGCCTTTTGATGAGAAACATCTGGACTTGTTGAAAACTTTGGGGCTGAACTATTTACTTCTCAACTCTTTATCCTAAAGGAGAAGAAAGGTATTTGCACATGAGCACAGGAAATAAGAGCAAAGGGCAAAGCCACCTCACTGAAAATACACAAGATGGAAATGGAGACAGCCTGTCACCTGACAGCCACGCCCAAGAAGGGAGGAATAAGCATGGTCTTGGAGAATAAATGGGAATGCAGACTTACTGATATCTAGCTGTTGAGCAAATGTGACTTCATCAGCTCTTTTGTCCAAAACTAAAGAGAAAAAGTGAAAATAACCCTTAGAACCTACAACATTCTATTCTTTCTGCATTTTATTTTACTGCTGTGTCTTTATATTACTTGTATGTGAAAAGTGTTTTGTTTTTCTTACAATTGCTTAAATACTGGTTTTTAAATCTTTGCTTAATAAGAAATATGGAACAATTAAACACAAAGAGAAAGGCAGTTTGACTTTATTTATCAGTGTGTGAAGGGTACCCATTCTTCCACCTAGAATTGTGGTTCAAGGAGAAAAAAACTTACAGAAATATATAAACAAATAAGAAGAAGTGTGTATCAAAATTTTTTTATACAATACTTTTTCAGCAAGAAAAATGAAAAACAATATGGAGATTATACTTAGGGGAAAAGAATGCACATGAGTTACTCATCATGAAAAGGGTTCACGTATCTTCAAAGAGAAGTGAAACTGCAAAGCAGTTGCTGTAGGGTGATCTTCTCTACTTTTATTTTATTTCATTTGACTTTAGTTTGGAGATGATAATATAATTACATTATTTCTTCCTAACTTTTCCTCTCTTCAAAGCATCCCTCATTGCTCCTTTCAATTCATGGCCTCTCTTTTCATCAATTGTTATTAACACACACATGCATAAGCCTAAACTTGCTCAGTGTGTATAATGCATGTTTCAGGGGTGACAATTCTGTTTCAGAAAACCATTTGTTATATCCTCATCCCTGGGGAAGACTCTCCCATTGTCAGCGTCCCTTCCCTTCATTGCCTATAGTTCTTGGTGTAGATTTGAGGCCTGGTGCACTTTGTCTATTCGCCCATGTCAGCTGGTGTTATCCAGGTTCAGCTCCCTGTGATGTGACTGTGCATCCTGTTGTTGGATTTAGCCAGGATCAAGTTCACAAAAGAGAAGCCTGTCACCCAGCACTGTCCCTTTGTACTGCTTCCTGCTATGCTTATCACACTAATGAGGAAAAATGGGGATTAAAATGATACGATTTGTGTTAAAGGAACTAGAATGGTTGGAAAGAAAAGAAATTAATTCTCTTGAACAAACACTGGATATAATCAGATGTCACCAAGGCCAAGTAAGATTGGATTTGATTGTTGCTCTTGAGCCTGCAAGTACTACTGAAGTCCTCATGGGGGAAGTCACGGTGTTTGGAAGTTCTACGCTCTAACTCCAGCCCCCTTTCCAATCAAAATAATTTAATATGTGATTATTTCAAAGCATGACAAGACCCCTGAAAATCCCAATTGTGTAGCAGAACATGCTTATACATGTTCATAAACCATCCCAGATTCTATGGCTTTGGATCTCATAGCGAGTGACACATGAAAAAAAAATCCATGAATGATATTTTCTTACAAAACCCTGTGAAGTGTATTCCTTAATTAAAAAATTAAGAAATAAACTCATCAGGGCTGCCCTGCAGCTTTCTGCCACTATGCAAACAGGATGAACTCGTTTGCTTCTTTCCACAAGGTTTAGTGGTTTCAATGACAGCATTTTGTCATCTGACCCACCTACCTTGTGGCAGCCTAAGCTAGGAAGATTGTGGGCTCTTCTATTCCAGTCTTAACTCCTAATACTAATTCTTATATGACAGCCAGTAGATATATCAGTACATCTGCATGCCTCCTAATGCGAATAAGTGTGGGTTACAGAGTGAATACAAATTAAAAGATGCTGTGATGGAGTCTAAGGGGGTTCAGAAGAAGTCTGGGGAGAGTCTGATGAGATAAACAACCCGGACAGGGTCAGGCTAGAGCTGCAACAACAGCTGCTACTCGAGCAGCTGTGAGCAGGTTTGAGAAGCTGCAGAGTTCAGTAGTGGGTGAAAAGCCAAACCAGAGCCTGAGATCAGGAAACAGTAGATTAGAATCAGATCCAGACAACCACATGAATGTACAGGGAGCAGAACAGGCAGTGTTAACAGTGGGGGACAGGGCTGAGTCCACAGTCCTTGATTCAAATACCGCCTAGCAGGAGAAAGGCTGCTGTGGTGCCACGCCATCTTGGAATTCGGTGTCTGTTACTTTATGGGGTCTAAGTTACAGCTTTCCATCAGTGGTGGGTCCAACAAGATCTCAGGCCTTCTTTCCCTGATAGGATTTTAACATGCCCATGTATTCTTGCAGTATCAATTCACCCTAATAAACTTACAGGATGGCTTCCTTTCTATTCTCAGAATCAAACATTTATTATCTGTCTGTCCTGGATGTGTGGTGTCTGAGAGATGGTGCTGTTTCTGGCTCTACCCAGGAGTAGCAGTCATCTTTCTTCTTCAAAATGAAATCAAAGCTGCTTTAAGATGGTGGCTCCTAAGACAGTGCCCCGCCTGAAAAAGCCATTGTTTCTACAACAGTGAGTAACTTAGAGAAGGACATAGCCTATTCTCAACAGGCTGTGATGGTTAATCTTAATTGTCCTCTGGATGAGGCTTTAGGATCACCATGGATACATCATCTGGTCACATTCGTAATGAATCATCTAAAGATGGGTTACTTTAAGGATAAACGCCTGCCATGAATGTGAACTGTATCATTCCATGGGCTGATGTCCTAGATGAGTAAACGGGAGAAAGCAAGCTAGCAGAGTCATCGCTGCCTGTTGTAGATGGTGAATACAATACAGCTCACCACCATCTTCCTTGTCACGGTGGGCTGCATGCATTGGAACCATAAGCCAAATTAAATCCTTCCTTACTTTCTTAATGTTCCTTAGCCAGGAATTCTGTCGCAGCAACTAGATATGTAACCAGCACAAGGGCCACAAGAATGCCAGAGGATACAATAGTAAAAAAGACATTAATTACCATGTGCTTGGAGTGGCAGACAGTATGGAGCAGAGGAAGCTGGACACCAAATGTGGAGACAAGAAGATGACTATGAAATGAGCAGTTTCTTTCTGTAAAAACCCAGAGGAAGCCAGGCACTAGAGACACCGGTGTCTTAGTAAGCCAGGCAAGCAGAAGTATCTGAATTCCTGTAATAAGTCACACTGTTAGATCCTCTTTTCCATCTAACACACCCAGGCAACTAACCTTGCCCCAGCATAGCAGGTGGCCAGAGATTCATTTATGAAGAAATCAGTCAGAAGGATTCCAACCCTTCTCATCTAGTAGTCTGGAGGAGATGTAGCCCAGTGCTATAAGACATCCATTGCATATCATTCATCAACTTACATAAATGTCTAAGCCAGCGCCAGCTGTGTAACACTCTTGGGAGAACTGGGGAAATTGGCATATAACCCTAATGCTTTTCAGTGGCAGACTGTGTAGGTTTTCCTGTGGAAATATATGTAAGGGATTATCTCCATTAGTCATAAGTCCCCCTCTGTGTCCAGAGCACCATTCCTTGTATGTGAGATCCTGGGTTGGTATAAAAGTGGTGGAAGTGAGATGAGCCTTAGCATACATTTGTCTATTCTTCTCTATCCAAACTGTTGATACAAGGTGACTGGGTGCTTGAAGTTCCTGCCACCTTGACCTTCCCACAATGATGGGAACTGTAATCTAAGTAAGCCCTCTATCACTGTAGTTGCTTTTGTTGGCATACTTCATCGCAGCAAGAGGGGATGACACTGAAATATAGAACTTTAGTTGTAGTAAAACTAGGCCAAGCTAAGATGAACACACAGTTAAAGATCAGAGGCCAGTGCTCACAACCAAATAGAAAAGTAGTCCCTGCGAGCTAGAATAGACTTAAATAAACTGTAAAATTGAAAGCGTCTTTCCTGTCATAAGTCTTGTTGAATTATTTGACCTTTGAACCTTTGTACACATACCCTGGTGATCATAATGCATATGTTATTAAAGACAGGATATTCTGAGAATACACATTATACTATGTTGTGCTATGCTATACTATACTATACTATACTCCCTCTAGGAATAGAAGGTATTTTTTAAAATATTTACTCCTTTTAGTACATTGGTAGTTTTGGAATATTTAAATGTCTTTTGATTTTTTTAAAAAATAAGATGTGAGTATATAAGGAAAGATAGAGAGGAATAATAAAAGGACTAGTTGGGACTGGTTAAGTTCACAGAATGACAAGGCTCGGGGGCAGCCTAGCTCCCTAGTTTGTTTTAGTTTATGAAAGGCACAGTTATGCCTTGAAAGGTTGGATGGCAACATCAGTGAGGACATGGTATGGTAGAGCTATACCACAAACCTTCAGAGTTTCCAGAACCAAGTGCCATTAAACTGATAGTGATGAGGATTTGGACCAAAGAATCCCAAAGAACCACTGAAGAAATAGTCTACATCCTGTGGAGAAGGTAGGCAACAGAGAAATGCACCCTAAGAGAAAATTCATAATCTTCAGCTAGTTTAAAAACATCTACAAAGATGGAATTATAAGAAGACCCTAGCTGTACCCCTCCCTATGTTCCTTGGCTGAAACCAACTCATGCTTGCCATAACACCTATCTTCCAGGGACATGTAGGTCTCAGGACTGATGTGATACATGGAGTAGAATATAATTTTCCAGGTGTTATGACTTATCCAATGTTTAAATCTCTTTAGGGTAGTGACACACGTCATCACACATGTTAAGAATTGGGAGGAGTGGAATTATACCAAGTGAGTGTGGAGACAAGGCTAAGAGGCATGCAGGAAGGCATAGCTGCTAAGGGCAGCTAAAGGACAGAGGCCTCACAAGTGTTGGGTGGTGGGGCGATGCTGGAGCACTATGTAGTGTTCTTACTATTCGAGTGTAAATGACAAATGCCAGCATTTTGATCTCTTTGATGATATGATAGATGGGCATTTGAGGTCTTAACAACTTACTTGCTTAAGTCCTGCTAGGTACTGCTATTATTAAACTCTTCATTTAAAGTGGAGACATTGCTATAATAAATAATAGGGAGGAAGAGAATATAGATTTTGCCATTTGAAGTCTGACCCACTGGTGTAAGGCCATACTACCACGAGTACTTCTGATCAAGCAAGATATGACCTACAGGAAAATCTGATTAATTATAAATCAGATGACTTCATAGTTGGAGCTGTCTCATCTCTAGTGTCTGTAGAATATGCATTCAGGGAAAGGGTGCTTTTCTAAGAGTACATTAAAAACTATCTTCTTGACTCTCTGCTTTCAAAGGTAAAGATAGACATTAAATGTGGTGTGGGCCACAGTAGATGGCAGACATCTTAGCTGCAGCCACTCTCTCACCCTCTTAGTCACAGATGCTGACTGGAAAGTAAAATACTCTTTGGCAGGGGAACAGAAAAACCTTGGAACTGCCGTTCCTATCCTTACAGTCCTGGGAAAACTGTCACTTTACAGAAAGAAGCTGAAGGTATCTAAGAGAAAGGAAAGGGCAAGGGGCAAGGATAGATCCTTTAAGGAAAACTGGGGCCTTCTCCAGGGGAATTGGCACTTAGTTCCAAGAAGCAGAAAGCAATACTGAGTAATAAATTGTTACTGACTGTATAAGTTCCCCCTTACAATTGATTCCACCCCCTAAAGCGGCATCCTACTGTTTGAAAAATGCTTTTTAATGACATTGTCTACTCTGGGAATTAAAACCAACAATAAAAAATATGTTTTATTTGTAGGATGGCTGAAGACATCAAGCTTAAATTTCAGATTTGTGCCTGCAATAGTCAGCAGGCAACTCTGACACAAGAGACAGTTTAGTCGGGTACAGTAACAGAGATGCAGAGTAATGTATATCCATGTCCTTAGTATTAGAAGGAAAGATATTTGGGGCTTAGTGTGGTGACAGACTCCTAGTCAATATGCACAAACCAGTCACATCAAAGAGTAGAAAACGATGCAGTTCTACCTTATATTATACTATTACATGCAGATCTAGAGAGTTGGATCTACCGTTAAGAGAACTGACCTCTCTTGCAGAAAACCTTGATTCAGCCCCAGCACCCACTTGGTGTTTCACCATACTCCATCCAGTTCCAGGCCACCCAATGATCGCTTCTGACCTCCATACACATTTACTCACGCAAGCACACACATACATGCCCATAATAAAGTGTAAACATGTTAAAGAATATTGCATGTATAGGTTTTCTATTCAAATCCGTTGAAATGGAAAGAGTTCAGAAATATTTACTGAAGCCACTTACAATTCTGATCACTAAATGACCTAATATCTGAAAATTGAACAAATTTATCTGAACTTGTCGATGATAGTAAACTGTGCTGCTATAGGATAAACTCTAGACACTATCCTGACCCAGTCACATGGCTATCCAGAATATTGTAATATTAAAGTATTAGCAAACCCTCAGTGAGTTACAATAATAAACATTTATTTTGGCCACAAGTCAACTGTGCACCTGGGTAGCCCTTCTGCTCTAGCACAGATTTAACTGAGCTTGGCTGGATCTCTGTTTGGATCTGCATCAGCTGGAAGTTGAGAAGAAGGTTGGCTGGTCTTCTTGGTCTCTGCACTCGGTTGGCACAGTTCCTTGTCATTTCATGTCGCCTTTCAATCCAGCGAGTGATGGGGGCTTCCCTTGGAGCCAGTCAGGATTGAGAAAATGAACAGGACCTCTTGGACTACAAGAGGGTCCCAAAGGGGTAGCAGTCTCCAGCTTCCATAATATGTGCTAAAGTTTTACATTGCATAGAATACGCTTACAAGGAAGGATGATAAATACACACCATGTGGGCAACCAGTTATAATAGCTATCTCTTAGCATCACAAAATTAACTCTTGTTATTAAACCAAAAGAATTTAGTTAATGCCAAAGTGGTATCCTCAAAGGAAAAATATTAATTGCCACAGAGATGCTAAAAGCTGGATAAGGTATACTTAATGGTAATATCATTTCTTTAGTTTTGACAGTTCACCACAGCTATTGAAAGAAAAGTTGGGTGGAAGGGGATATGGTATGTCTGTTCTGTTCATGTAACTTTTCTATAAAGCTGAAATTATTTCTAAGGTACTCATCTATATTTTGAGACACATTATTTAAAACATAGCTTGGGGTATCAATCAGTTTGAGGGCAGAACCCTTGACTCCATCTTAATGAAGACGCTCCCGTGAGCTGAAAAAACTGAGCAGCATGAAGAGCCCCAATGAGCAAGGAAAATGGCTTGTCCAGAGCCTTGTCTCTGCAGGTTCCCAGGGTCCCAGCTCACACGGAGCCTCAGGTATCAGATGGGAGATGCCAAGAGAAGCAGGGCAAGGAGTCTGCCAGTATCCTTTCCCAACGTGATGAATGACCCAGCTGGCTATGATGCTTACAGAAAAGGCCACAGGGTCACCAGGTAGTGAGGCTGGGAACTTGTTTTCCTATCCATTTAATGGGGTAAAACCTAGATTTCATCACCTCCTTCTAATTTCTTAAAATTGATAGCATGTGATCTTTTTCAGTGTGTGGTACCTTTAAATCCAGTGTTGAACCAAATGAGAAAGATAAACACAGAGCTACAGTATGAGGCAGCCAGCTTGTATAGTAAATACAGACTTCATCCTTGTTCAGTCCCCTTCCTTCAAGAAACTCCAAACCCCTTCTAATGTGGTTCTCAAGGGATCTCCCTCCACCTTCCCTAGTATGTGCCCCACGGAGTAAACTAGGACACATACCCCAAACCTAGCTGCTCTGAGGGTCCATCCCCAGTTACTGGAATTGGCCAAGGGATCTTGATTGCCCTTCAAACTGAGCTAATCATGCTTGCTCCATCAGGTTTCATATAAGAGCACTTGGAAAGGAAGGGTTTTCCTTTCAAATTGTAGCACCTACTGTAAAGTTATTTGACACTAAAGACCATCCATGAGAAGAAACAAAATACAGAGAAAAATATCTTCATCGTAAAGCAATTTACACCCCAGAGGAAGGCAAACGGGGCCAGAGACATCGCTGGGACTTTGCTGGCTTTCTCCTACTTGTAACCCAAACAACCTAACATAATAAAGAAATCAATATATAAACGTAGGGTATTGGAATGAACATACATGCGGATGTGGATTGGGCTGAGAACTGATAGAGTGCTAAGTAATTGTACTGTGTTTTCTTAAGCAGGAGGTCAGTGGTGTTTATTTTTTTATTTTATTATTATTTTTTTTTTTAGTAGCACAATGGCTGGGTAGATTTTTGCTTGTGTTCTGGAACTCAACTTTGTGTCTGGAGAAGCCAGTTGACAAAGTCCGACTGAGCTGACCACGTTTCCCAGTCTTCATTAACTCTCTCAGAAGCTGTATTTCAACCTGTCTCTCTGAGGTCAGGAAGGTCAGGGCACACACTACCAAATGAAAGAGATTCATTCTTCTTCTAGGAAATGTTATGCTGCCACAAGCATCACCCTTCAGCTTGAAGATGGATAATACAAGGATACTGATTTCCTAGGTCCTCATCGCAGCCTATTCCCCACCTGTGAAAGCAAATTTTTCCAGGTTCAGAGAGACATGGATAAGGAGGCACCTCTACCTCAGCATCCCAGCTCAGTGGCCCTCAAAACAGGAGACAAGAGGAGGAAATGCCCAAAACAAGTTGGATTCCAAGACCACACTGTCCTGCAACCCTCTGGTCTGCATACAAGACCAGGTCACCACATTTCCAGAATCAAAGAGGCCGCTCCCTAAGATTTAAAGAAGTCTCTCCAAGCCCTGCAGTCATATCCTATTAAGCAATAAGCCTGGGAGCCTGAAACAAAAGGAAAGGAAGCACAGTATCTCTCTCAGTGGCTGTTTATAACCTCTGGCAAGCTTGGAGAAAGGACCACATCCCAGGCCCTGTCTCCCCATCATCCCCCTGCCAAGCCCCAAGCTGCAGCTTTCTCAGCAGCCATTAGGTATTGCATTTTGGCCTCATTTGCTTACATATCTAATCCACAATTGACCCAAAAAAAAATCAATAAGAACGAGGGTCAGCAATTAAATTGAACTCCCAACCCTCAAACCAAGAAGTTGACATTGTATTTTAAAGACTTTAAGAAGCCCGGAGAAGCTTGTCACCAGTTCCCAGCAGATTTGAGACTGAAAACACGCACATGATGTTCTGTAAAGGTAACTCTGGCAGCATGGCCCATCAGCCAGCTAAGACTGGAGATGAGTCTAATGATACGTAAGCAATGGGGAAAGGAAGGAAGGCTTGAGTTCGTAGAGTCACCCTGTGGCCGGAGAAGCACGGGAGGATGGGATATATGCAGAATGTGAAGGGGTAGCCAGATACAAGGCTCAGCCGAAGCTACATGCCCTGCAAGAGACAAACATCAAGCTTTATGGGTTGTGCATGAATGCAGTCTCTTGTTTTCTTTTTGTTGGAGGGAAGCAAGAAGCAAACAGCTGGGCTTTCTGTCTGAAACAGAAGGAAAGATTCTAGAATTCCTGTTTATTTTTCACTTAAAGAGGATTTGTCCTGAAAATTGTCAAACTGTATGGATGCTCTTAAGGGATTTTAGCTAGAAAAAAATACACACATCTCAAAGTGCTTTGGTTAGTGGCCACATAGAAACCTAAATCACAGTGGACACTGAGTGCCCTCTAGGTTTTCAGTTAGAAAAAAAAAAGGGGGGGGGAATTGCTTCCTTTGTGGGTTCCCCATTACCAGGATGAGAATATTGTGCAAAGGAATTCTGAAGAGCACACAGACTATAGGAACACACAGACTAGACACACTTGCACAAAACCACATTTTGTGTTCATGAAAGCTAGAGGAGATACCCAAGGGACTTTGACATTCATCGCAGCAACAGCCATTCCCTCCCCACTGAGACTCTGATACACACTGATTCCTCTAAGTACAGCATGCCTCTTCCTTAGTCACTGTCTAGTCACTAAATAGTGTCAAGTAAATGTCCTTTATATCTCTGGGAAATGTAGATTGAGTTTAGCAGTTGTAATCCATCTATCAGGACAAATATATGACTGGAGTGAATGAAGTATTTTAGGTTGTGTGCTTCCCTTAGTTCCTGGACTATAAATCAGTACTCACAAGTGGTAGCTATGCACAATCTTGTATACTACTGGAAAATGCTGGATTTAGCTGCCAGAAAAGTTGCAACGAGATTATCTTTCTTACTGGCAAGCTGCTTGGTTTCTGTGATCTTGTGTAGATCTTGTGCACACAAGCACAAAAACAGTGAGTTTCTGCGTGCACCAAAACACACATGCTTTTCGAATGCTGTTTCCTGCAGGTATCTGAATCCTCGGGATCTTGATCTTTATCTCCCCTTCCATAATGTTCCCTGAACTCGCAGCATAGAGAGGAAAAGATTCACGAAATCCCACTCACTGGCGGAGTAGCTATTGGCAATCGATGGCTACTAGAAAGAATCTAGTAGAATGTCATCTGTGATCAAGTGGCTTAAAGGCTACCCATGCTCCAGCAGATGGCTCTATACCCATGCACATACAGAAAGCATTAAGTAGGCTTAGAGAGGGTTTTGCTGTGTTGTTTAGTTTTGTGTTTTGTTTTGTTTTGTTTTGTTTTGTTTTTAGAGAACATGGAGTTAATTGAAGTAAGCAGTAAGGAGATTGAGGAAGAACTAGAAGAGAGAGAGAATGGATGTAAATTTGATCAAAAACATGTTGTATATATGTATAGGTGAAACGAATGAAGGGAGGAGATGGACAGAAAATGAGTGGTTAAGAGTGATTCCAGGTAACCAGAGTTCAGATCCCAGTGTTCAAGTCAGGGGGCTCACAACTGCCTATGACTACAGATCCTGGGAAATCTAATGCCCTCCTTTATCCTCCACAGGTCCCCATACACACATCGAAAACACAGACAGATGCACATACACATAAATAAAGCTAAAAGCTTAAAACCAATAACTTTTTTTTTTTTTTTTTTTTGGTAATCAAAGCATCCAACACACCCTGGCTAGACCCAACATTACTATTGATTATGCTTATACTTCTAAGTTTTGAGACTCTTGCCCAGAACTGGACTGAAGCTCTTTCCCCAACTTGGCCAGTTGCACTTGAATTCAGGGTATCCACCGCAGAAAGAATGTAGCTGTTTCCAAGTGGAGTAAGTCAGGGATTCTAAGCAGAAAAGTTTTCGTGTCTTTAAGAGGAGCAGCAAGGAGTTCCATTTTTATCACAAAATAGTGCTTGAAGAAGACCAAAACTAGAGTCTGTCCTATCTCATTTCCTCTTCTCCATTCCCTGTAACAGTGAGAGGCAGGGAGGAACTGACAAGACCAAAAAAAAAAAAAAATCACTTGAAATCTGGCAAAAGGCCACTTGGCTTTGTAGATTCACCAAGTAATCTTGGCCAACAGATAACGGTCCTTGACTAAGAGTACGGAATAGTCAACCCCTCTGGGATGCTCATTAAATGCTCATTAGCTGTCTGTAGAGAGTCCTAAGCCCCATTGACTCATGCTGTCCTATTTCTTGCCTCTAGCCCTGTTGACTACCTCCCACCACCATCTTCCTTGGAGTCTATCTATAAACACAGGCCTCTGTTTTTGAGACTTCATCTCTCCAACACTAACCATGTAATGATGAGGGTTTTTTATTAAGTAGTTTATTGATGACAGATATTTTCAGGTAAGCTCAGACTTACAAGTGTGTAAATAACGCAGGAAATTTTTGATATAGATATTGAGAATGGCCCAGTTTCCCCTTGTCAATGTTTTTCAGCATATTTCTTTAATTAACCAGTTTATCTGCCTTGGGAAACTTAAAGGATATAGCATTCATTCCCTTTGGTGCAATTTTCCCATAGGCATTCTGTAGAAGGAGCTACCCCACTGTATACTTTGGAAACATAAAGCTAAGGACACATAGTCCCTGTTCTTGGTTTCTATTTAAGGAAACAGAGCAAAGCAAAAGTACATACCACTGTAATACAAAGTAGGCGATGAAAAGATTTTTGTTGTAGGCTAAATGGAAAATACTGAATGGATGCAACTAGGAGAACATAACTGGAAGAATATTTTAAAAAGATCATCAAACTGGAAGATGGAGGAAAGGGATCAAAAAACCACAAAACCATTAGGAGAAATGCTTTGCTAAAGATTCCACAAGAAACAAACACAAGAGACAATGCAAGATGCCAATTAAAGACAGACAGACAAACATCAGATAGATAGATAGATAGATAGATAGATAGATAGATAGATAGATAGATAGATAGATAGATAGATGATAAGTACCCATTATAATTATAAAGAACTGGCTTGTGATATCATTCAGGGTGATTCCCATGATCTTCTGTGTGTAAACTGAAGAAACTGTGGTTCACATTTAGGAAAAGATCAGTATGTACACTCATTGTTAATGCAAAGAGAGAGAATTCACCCAACTGCCTTTTCGTTCTATGAAGACCTCTATTAGGTGAGATGATAACCACCTGTATCAGGTAAGATTAGATGATCTCCCTAGTCTAGTGACTCAAATGCTAACTTCTTCTGGAAGTAGTATCACATACATTCTCAGGAATGTGAACCAGTCTACAACTCAGTTAAGTTGACAAATAAGATTAACCATCCTGGAGCCTGCTGGAATAATTTAGAAAACACAGCAGAGAGGCCTGGATGAAGAGGTTCATATAGGGGGAGGGTAGGAAATCGATGAATGGATTTGTATTGTGGGAAATGAATTAGTTGATGAGGGAAAGCAAAGAAATATGAACAATATGCCTCTCTCTGGTGGGCAGCACTGCTATTCACTGTCAGAGGGGATAACAGAGGTGAAGGCCATTGGGTCAGCTTGAACAGGAGAGCAATGGAAGGTGGTTGGGGACCAAAGAAAACACTGTAAAAGAACAAAGGAGACTCTGACAGAGAGCAGCAGCATGGCAGGCAAGGCTCATTCCTCAATCTTCCAGGACATTCTTCTGCGGTCAGACAGTCCCACATTTTTCAACTCTAGGGTTCCTGACATTTGTGTCTTCAGCTATGGTCTAAGAGTAGAGTTACACCAACACCCTCCCTGATTTCTCAACTTAGACTGTACCGAAGATTTTAGATGGTCAGTTCTGGCATTTCTCAGCCTCCAAACCAGTGCGAGCTCATTGCCCTAATAAATCCTTTAAATCAGTCAGTCCCTCACCCCATGCATTACATTGCTTTACATTGGTTGTCAGTTTGACTGGATATAGAAGAAAACAAGAGACGAGCCACTTAGCACACCCGGAAGGCACTTTTTTCATTGAGTTATGCGACATGTCCTAAACATGGCCACCATCCATGGCAGCCCAGGTAAAAGGAGAATTTTGACTACTTGCCATCATGACTTCCTGGAATATTCATCCACCCTGACACTGCCTGCTTCCGCTGTTGCTGATATGAGAACCCAGTTTCTTCAGGATCTTAATGTGGAGTGAAAACCAGTGCCCTTTCAGGAATCCTCTAGGCATTCAGTACCAAACTGAGACTTCTGAGTGAGCCAGCCTTATAGACAGAACAGCCTCAAGGTTAGTTCATCCAGTGTAAAGACAGCCACTGAAGAACTATCCAGACTGTATCATCAAATAAATTACTATTTAATATAAAAGTTTTTAAATAAAAAACTACTAAGTCTATCAGTCTAACACACACACACACACACACACACACACACACTTGTGCGCACACTGAATAAATACACATGCAGTATATTTATTCAGTGAGTAATAGACAGGCTTTCAGGCAATAGAAATAATTGAAGAAATTCTCTTGGAAAAATTAACCTGAGCCATGAAGGCCTGGACTGGACTGTAAAAGGTTAACAGTGCGGTATCTAAACAGTGTCTGGGATGTGGAAAAGACTCAAGTCTCCAGACCCTACAACTGTTTCCCATAAGAAGGAACTTAAGAAGTGGATGCTCACAGCCATCCATTGGACAGAGCACAGGGTCCCCAAAGATAGAGCTAGAGAAAGTACCCAAGGAGCTGAAGGGGTTTGCAGCCCCATAGAAGGAACAGCAATATGAACTAACCAGTACCCCCAGAGCTCCCAGAGACTAAACCACCACCACCACCAACAACAACAAAACCCACATGGTGGGACTCATGGCTCTAGCTGCATATGTAGCAGAGGATCGACTAGTCGGTCATCAATGGGAGGAGAGGCCCTTGGTCCTGTGAAGGTTCTATTCCTCAAGATGCCAGGGCCAGGAAGTGGGAGTGGGTGGGTTGGGGAGCAGGGGGGAGGGGGAGAGGTTGGAGGTTTTGGAGGGGAAATCAGGAAAGGGGATAATATTTGAAATGTAAATAAAGAAAATATCTAATGAAGAAGAAGAAGAAGAAGAAGAAGAAGAAGAAGAAGAAGAAGAAGAAGAAGAAGAAGAAGAAGAAGAAGAAGAAGAAGAA